>NC_056732.1:747365523-747473023 GCF_019279795.1 Protopterus annectens | reverse complement strand
CACTACAGTTTAGATAATTCATAAATTCTGGTATAATTTCATTGCTTCCATCCCATAGGATAAATATATCATCCAAAAAATGGTAGTACCCCAAAATATTTTGATAAAATACTGATTTGAATACTCTTTGCTGTTCCCAGTATAACATTATAATGTTAGCATAGATGGGTGCACACGATGAACCCATCACCATTCCATCTGTTTGGTGATATAAGTCCCCCTGAAAGTAAATATAATTGTATCTTAATACAAATTCCATGTTTTCTAACACCAATTTAAATTCATCTGGGGTCAAAAAATCAAACTCAACTAACATTTGTTCGAACCAAGTTAAGCCTTCAGTGTGAGGTATTACCGAAAATATGTCCTTTACATCTATGGTAAGAAAAATAATGTTATCCTTAAAAGGACTAGTACCAATTTTGTTAAAAAATTCCCATGAATCTATCAAAATATGTGGATACTTGGGTTAAAACGTCTTTAATTTAGTATCCATATATATTGCCAATGGTTGCGTTTTAGATCCTTGTGAGGTAACTATGGGTCTTAGGGGTGGATTATCCACCCCTTTGTGTATTTTCAGAATGCCAAAGATGGCTGGAATTACTGGTTTAGGTACCTTTAAAAAATTATATAAATTTATATCTATCAATCCCTGCAACAGGTTGTCTTCTAATATCAAATCAAATTTATTATATTAAATATTCAACTTGTTCCTTGATACAATAACATATCATATAGGTTCATAGGTTGGTACTAGGCTATCAGCCCTAGGGCCTATACAAGCCTAGCCATAACAATTCCCTGGCTATTTCTTCCCACATTATTTACTTTCCTGGACCCCTGTCTAGCAGGGCGACTGACGTGATCCCTGGGGTAAATTTCCTTTCTCCCATCCAAACGTCAAGGTTCCTCTTGAAGAGGTCCAAAGAGGCACTCTGCTTGGCATGTATGGGCAATCTATTCCAGAGTCTGGGGAGTCTCTGGGTCAGGAACCTATCCCTCCAGCATGTTTTGTTTATTGTGATGACAAGGTTTAGATCCCTGGAGCGTGTAGCTCTGAGGGATTGGGATTTCTTTAAGTGTAGCATGTCCAACAGCTCTGGGTTTGACATGGCCTTGTATGTTAAGCAGAGATCGCCTCTGAGTAGACGATATGCAACAGAGTATAGCTGGAGTTTTTTAAGGCGGTCAGCGTAGGGCATTTGCTTTAGGCCTGTGATTCTTTTAGTGAGGTATTTCTGAGGCCTTTCCAGTTGTTGCAGATGTCTTGAGAGGTACATACCAAATGGGGCGTTGTATTCTATAATGGGTCTAATGAGGGATGAGTACAGTGGGACAATGACCTCCTTTTTTCTGGATGAAAAGCCCTTCGTGATGAGGTGTGCCACATAGAAGGATTTCCTGACTGTTGTGGCGATGTGGTTATCGAAGGTGAGACCACTGTCCACCTGTGTCCCTAAGTCTCTTATCACACTTTCTGTGTTTAGTGTACTGCCACCTATATGGTAATTCATGGATACATGTTTTTTCCCAAAGGGATAACAATACATTTCTTGGCATTGAGCTTGAGCCCATGGCTCTGGCACCAAGCATCTGTTTCTGTATGGCCCTTTTGTAGAGTATCCACATAATTTGGGGATTCAATAATGGCTCCCAGTTTGCAGTCATCTGCAAACTTTGTTAGCCAGAGTCCCTTAGTGTTGACCTGTACTTCAGAGAAGTAGATGCCAAACAAGAGCGGCCCCAGGACTGAACCCTGAGGTACTCCACTTGTCACTTGTCTGGAGCTGGATTTGGAGTCGGCTACTTTTACAGTGTGGGTTCTATCAGTAAGCCATTTAGCAACCCATTGGGTGACATAGGGATTAATACCCAACTTAGTAAGTTTATCTATGATTCCAGAGTGGGGGATGGTGTCAAAGGCCTTGGCAAGGTCTAGATAGGCTGTGTGGACCACCTTACCCTTGTCCATGGCTCTGGAGACTGATTCAAAGAAGTCAATCAGGTTCAGGAGACAAGATTGGCCCTTCACAAACCCAAACTGGGTGGGGTCTAGTGTTTGAAGGTTGCCAATGTCTTTGTTTATAAGTTCCATGATAATACGCACCATGGCCTTGCAGATAAGGCTTGTCAGACTGATGGAACGGTAGTTTCCGGGATCCAAGGTGGATCCCCCCTTGTGGATTGGGATAACTGTAGCTCTGCGCCACTCAGTGGGCACAAAACCTGAGGTGAGGCTATGATTAAACATGACACTTAGGTGAGGTGCCAGTTCATATTGTAGTTCATGTAGTACACAGCCCGGGATGTCATCTGGTCCCATGGATGCTGTATTCTTGGCTTTAGAGAGTGCGTTTTGTACCTGTGTGGCCGTTATTACTGGAATTTGGCAATCTTCCGGTATTGAGATGGGCCATTTAGGGGGTGAGAGGGGGGTGAAGTTGGCACTGAATAGATCTGCCAGGATATTTGCAATATCCTTTGGATCAGTATCTGTCTGAATCTAGTATACCCAACATCCTGTTTGTGTAATCCCATTGATACATTAGCACCACCCCTCCCTCTTTATCCAGTTTCATAACCCAGATTCTCTCATCCTCACTTAATTCTTTGAGTAATTTTATCTCACTAGATGTCACATTAGAGTTGGTCATCCTGTTCCTTGCATATTCATTCCTTATCATGCTAGTGACACACATTTAAAAATTCGGTATGTCCTGGTGTAAGGGGGTTGTAGATACTTATTTTTCTTAATATATTACACTGAGTATGGTGCTGTTAGTGAGTGGAAATATCTGTGAAGTCTACAAACCATATCTGCATATACAGTTGCAGATAGTATATTTGCAGTCTACAGCTATTACACTGTCATACCTGCCTGCAGCACCATACCTCAGATCATGAATGTATAAAGCTAAAATGCAATGTTTGACACAAGACAATCCTAATATACACAATATAACTTGAGTGTTAATGCTATTGCTTCAGATGTTATTGCAGGACAGGTGTCATAATGCATTTCTTCTAATACAGCTCTGAATCTACAGTTATTGCATAACACCCTTTATTAGTTATACCTTGAGGCAGGTAATAGTGTTCTTTTGTGTTTTTATTTCAGAGCATCTGTCATAATTGATTTCATGCAACACATCCATAATTACACACATACTGCACAACACAGCTTTGTTAGGGGTAACTTCATGCAGTTACTAGTATAGTTTTGAGTCTTTATTGCACAGCAGTTAATATAATGTAGGTGTTGGAATACAATTGTAATTCCACAATTATTGCAGTCAAAACTTTTTCTCATTTACATTATCAGGGTTAATGCTTTAATCTTCCTTGTTTACTGCACTGTAGTTGGCAGTAGTCACTTATTGCAGTACAGGTCTATGTGTACCTTCATTGCAATACAAGACCCAAGTGTCCAGAAGATCTCCCTTCTGATGCTTAAGGTTCTCATAGTGTTGACGGACCTGCACACCTGAGTGGGGGATACCTGTAGCACTGGTGAGAGTGCATGGCAGCTGGTCCCAGGCCTCTGCATTGCACTCTGAGCCCTGGAACTGCCTTTGCAGCAGCTGGTTTTCGTGGTCTTTCACCAAGATTCCAACCATGACCCTGGACTCCAGAATGCCCCACCACTGCTCCCGCAAGCTCACACCCTCTTCAATGCCTGCCATACTTCCTGCACAGTTCAAACTCCAACTGGTTATGCTGTATTCCCACCTGCTAAGCTTAATATTGTCTGTTTTCCTGCCCTTACATACCATTGGGCACATTTTAAAAATTTGGCATGTCACTAGGCATAGCATAAACCAGCCCAGCTAAGCTGAGCAGTGCTTAAACTGGCAATGCTTAGCAGTGCTTAGTAGTGCACAAACTAGCCCAGCAATGCCAAGCACTGCCAAGCAGTGCATAAACAGAGGTTGTATAAGCAGTGTTTAACAGGTCTGATCAGATCTTAGCAGAGCTTAGCTGAGCTCAGCATATCAGGATTGAAAAATAATCATAATAATTTTTCTTTGGAAAATAAATCCTTAACTTCCCTTCCATGTATTCAAACCCTGCATCTAGTGGACATAAAGCTGTAAGTCTAGCCACTTGGCTATGTGGAATGCTGCTATACTTTAGCATATACCTCTGTGCTATCTTTAAGCACTGTTAAGCACCACACCATGCTGAGCAAACCGGCTAAGCTATGCTTAAACATGACCTTTGCATCACAAATTAAATGCATCTGGCTTCTATTTTTAGATGTCTGGCACATGTAAATTGCTGTGCTCCACTCCACGCAAACTAAAAAAAATTAAATTAAATTAAAAACATTTATATAATGCACTTAGACAGTGCAGGGGGGGTGTTACTCATCTGCGGCCACAGTTAGTCACATACTCCTTACACTGATTCAATAACTGTGTTCCACTGCTCTTCCTCAGTAACGTGTCATCATTAATATGTGTGACATGCTACTGAGGGAGAACTGTGTACACTGACATTGTAACTTCCATGTAGGATCTACAATATGCCTGCATGAATTTTATTAAATCGGGGGTCAAACAGTTGTATACGTATGGATGCAGTGATATTAAGGTTGTATTTATTTATTTATTTACTTACTTTTTTAAACTGGATAGTCCAACTGGGTGATAGGCCATTTTCAGCAGAGTCCTAGGGTAAAGCCCAAAAAAACAGAGAAAATAATACAAATAGTTAGCACAATAAATATACCTAATGTAAGTGAAAATTAGAAAGGAAAAAAGAAACACAGTATATATTAAAAAGGAAAAAATATGAGTACACTAACAAAATAATAATACACAAAAACTTTCAATTATCAAGATTAGTTTGCCTTCCTTGAGCTTTGTGCCATAGATCTGGGCTATATGAATGATGTATTTGTGATTAACTAGATGGAAAACTGCATTACAAGTAGCATTCAGAGAGAGAAATAACCAAAAAACAGTTCTCGACCAAAACCAAGAAAAACAGGCAACTCTCTGAAGAATGTCACCAAGCACAATTATATCCACCACAATCAAAAAGTGAAATTCAAACTACTGTTTATTCAGAGAGAAAGCTAAACATTTCCTTTTTTAGCAGCTTTTGATTTTATTTAAAGTAAATATTTGAGAAATAATATAAAAAATGAGTAGCAAACACAGTATTAATCAGTTTCTGCTTTAATTCAAATCGTAGTCTATATTTCTAGTATGTAAAATATTTTCTCCTGGCGTGATTAGCTATAAAATCCAAATTCATAAGTTGGAGACTAGCATAGTTCTTAATGAAATGAAAATAATGATGAACCATTTATTAATTTTACCGTAATATGCCAGTAAACTTAATAATAAATTATGTGCTCTACTTAATAACTACGTAATAGATGTGCAAGATGGATTAACTAGGCAGTTAGGTGTCAAGGCTATTTTAGGCATACATTAGAGTTGCAGTTTTGAATCTCATGTCTTTCAACTGAGTTCAAATATGTAAAAGCCTGTGTGTAACATTGAAATGTGTATTGTGATTATCTGATGTTCTTCAGAAGTACATTTTGTGGGTCTGGAATAATAGTTAGAGTTTTTACCTCATAAATACAAGATAAAGGGTTTGATTCTGACCTCTAGTTATTGACTTGATTTAAAATTGTCCTTCAGAGCATTTAACCTATTACTCTATGAATCTGTGAATGTTTATGCACTTTACCTTATATTTGACAGTATACATTGCATTTGTTTAATATTGAGTTACCACTATCATTAACTTAAATATCTAAATGTCTGTAGTGGAGAAACTTGAGGAAGAGAAATATCCACTAATGTAATAAAGTCCCCAAGTAACCATCCTGCATCACTGTAATCAAAATAGCACACAGTATAGAGGGGTAATTCAAAATACTCAGTAATGTTGATTTTTTAAAGAAACTGAATAAATTATATGTGAACAGAGATACATTCCCGTCCTATTTCGGGGCTGTTAATTATTTTATTTACCTTATTTACTAAACTAAAAATCTTCATTATCTAGCAGCTGCTTTTGTCCATTAGTAGTACCGGTGGCAGTCTTGTAGTAAATTCTGTTTCCAATCAATAGATGTAAGTTGCATTTGAATCTGGACAGGGATAAACTATGTTTTATGTGGATAGGGAGTCTTTTCCAAAGCAATGGTATCCTCTGTGAGATATACTTGTCCTTCCAAACCATTGTGTCAGTGCTGCAGAATAAATTTAGATTCCTATAATCAGTATTTCTGATGCCATTTGACTTGCTGATGTACAGTAAATCCATCAGTATTAGGACAGAGGATGCTTTGTATGCCAGACATAGGTAACCTCTTAGCTGTCTGTAGGATAGTGACAGGGCTTTGATTCGGTCCATGTAGGACATGTTGCATGTTGTTCTCTTCATCACATGCTCTTCTCCCTATCTTTTTTTAACTTGCCTTTCATAACTACTGCCCCTGTCCTTTTCTTTTTGTACATCAATCCACTACTTTCTGACATCTAACATCACACTCCAAAGAGTATTAGAACCACTATAAATGTGTATTACATGCACATATTACAATATCCCTCTTATCTGCATCTCCAGTGCAAAACAGTGGTACAACCAGCATTTCTCTTTGTTATAGAAACCTGGGCTATTAAAGAAGAGCAGTTGGACAGATTCGAGGTGATGGAGATGAAGTGCCTTAGAGGAGTGATAGAATGTAGATTGTGTGACAGATGCAAAAATTATGACAGAGTAAAAGCCAATATAGCTCCATTTGCAAAGAAGGTCAATGCGAACAGATTACAATGGTTTGGTTATATGTGCTGGAAAGCAGAAGCCAATTTGGTGAGGAAAAGTTTGGAAGGTCAGGAAGAAGGCAAGAGAAAACAAGGATGTCCAGCAATGAGAAGTATGGATTGTTTAAGAGAAGATCTGAAACAGTCAAGCATGAGAGTGCACTGAATCAGCAGATGTGATGACAGATGATGCTGGACACAAAGCACATGGAGAAACTGGGAAAAGGTGTAGTTGATGATGATGGTCTTTATTCTATTGCTTGAATCAATGTGTTCTAGAATCCATAGACAACGCTTTTCTTTTTTGTTCAAAAATTGTTATTAAATTTAAACACATGGGAATATTACAAACACTCTAATGTAAATTTTGCGTAGATAACTATATACATTATTGATATTTGGCCTGAGATGAGAACTATTTCACAAGAAATTAATAAAACTGTTCAATTACCAATATATATTCAAAATATATAAACAACATTCAGTCAAAATTATAGAGAATAAATTGTTTTAAGAGTTTATACTAAACCAAGAAGTTTGATCCAAGGATTATCAGTCCATTTCCTGGGGCAAATTCTTCTTTCCTTGACTTTTGTTTCTATGAAAGCTGATTTTTCCAATAATAAAATAAACTCTTCAAAAGTGAGTGGTGCAGATGATTTCCTATTTCTAGTTAAATATTATTTTGCCATTGCTAAAATACTCAAGAGGAGATAAAAATTGCTCCTTGTGATACTATTCATGACATTTACATTCAATAGAATTAGGAGTTTGGATAAAGTAAATGTATCTGAAAATAAGGCTTAGCAGAATTTACCTATATCAACGCAATACTTATTAATTTTATTACAACCATAAATAATGTGTTCCCAATCAACTGAACATTCCATAGAACATCTCCAACAAACAACAGTGGTAGATGATTGTATTTTAGCAACTTTATTGGGAATATAAAAAGCTCTGTGTAAGAATTTACACATAAAGATTTTCCACATTTGGAGAATTGGAAGTTAATTTCACAGAGAATAGTAGATTGGATTTGACTTCTGGAGACAAATTTAAAATTTGACCTTTATCAATAAATTTCCAAAATTTTTGTTTGGGTATAGTTTTGTAGTTTATTAGAATTTTGTAAAGATTAGAAATTAAGTTTGGCCAATTCTGATTGTTGTATATCAGATTTTGAATATGAAGAATCAACTTAAGTTTAGTTTTAAATGAAGAGTTATTTATTAATCTACAAAGATCCTGAGTGTGAGATAGAATACTATGCAAAATAATCCAATTAGAGTCTGAGATATTATAAATATTTTTTATTTCTTGAGACTGTAATACTGTTAGATCTTTTATACAGTGTTGCCAACAAATTAAATGTTTTGAATCCCAGTCTTG
Source organism: Protopterus annectens (assembly GCF_019279795.1). Lineage (NCBI taxonomy): Eukaryota > Metazoa > Chordata > Ceratodontiformes > Protopteridae > Protopterus > Protopterus annectens. Next base: position 747,464,840 of record NC_056732.1, on the reverse strand, counting down.
AAAAACATTTTTTGCGGATTCTATAGGTAAAATGTTTAGAAATCCTAAAGGGAATTAGTAGATCCCATCAGAGTTTAACATCTAAGTTTGCATTTATAAATGTTCTAATATTGCTATAAATATGATTTATTATGTTTAATTTGATGGGTTTTGCAATATTATATTGTAAATTAATGCCAATTATGTACATAGGTTCATAGGTTCATAGGTTAGTACTAAGCTAACTGCCCTTGCAAGCCATTTTAAGCCTAGCCAATTATCCCATGTGAGACTTGAACCCTGCACCTTGTGTTTGTAAGGCAAACACCTTAACCATTAGGCCACCCTCCCAAACCTATGAGCCAATTATATGATTTGAGTTAAAATGTGTATCATGGTTTCTATTTAATATCATATGTCTAGATTTTTATTACTTATTCTTAAACCTGAATTAAGATAAAATTTAGCAGTTAGTAAATCTAATTCTATGAGAGATTCTTCTGAAACTCCCAGAGTAAGAAGAATGTCATCTGCAAAAAGCATAATTTTAGAGTTGAATTGTCCATGTATTTTAATACCAGTTATTTTTGGGGATTGATGAATAGTAATTGCAAATATTTCAATTCCTAAGGCAAATAGAATAGGAGATAAAGGACATACATCCCTGTTTAGTTCCTTTGGTAATTTTAATGGCTTCTGAAGTAAATGGACCAAGCTTTACATAAGCAAGATTTTTACTATATAGACATTTTATCAAATGTATAAATTGTAAGGGAAAATCAAAAATTTCTAGTGATTTAAAAAGAAAATTCCACTTTAAAGTGTCAAACGTTTTTTCTATATTAAGGGCAATTAAAAGAGCCTCTTAATTATCTCTATTAATAACATCTATAAGAGTGAGAATCCTTTGAATGTTGTCATGTTTGTCTATTGTAAATAAAGCCTGTTTGATCTTCATGTATAATATTTATTAAGGCTTTATTGATCCTATTTACTAAAATTGATGTAAAGATTTTATAATCATTGTTAACAAGTGAAATAGGTCTATATGAACTACACAGAGAAGAGTTTTTATTTTCTTTTAGAATAGGAGTAATTAGATAATATTTCCAAGAGGGAGGAACCAAATGTTGAGAATGAATTAAATTTAGAGCATTGTGAAATAAAGTTAAGGCAGGCATTGGTAATATGTTATATATTTCATTTATGATTCCATCTATTCCAGGAGCTTTATTATATTTACTTTGTTTAATTTTATCAGCTATTATTTTTAATGAAATCTGTTGTTGCAAATCTAATTTTATTTTCTCAGGTAATTTATTTGTATTAGATAAGTTTATATCAATATCTATAGAATTTGAATTATGAGGAATATTTGTTTTTAAGATCAGAATAATAATGCTTAAAAGCATCAAGAATATTACTAATATCTGAAACTGCTCTGTTACTTTTACCCCTGTGTATAATTTTTGTGATGCTGTTTTCAGTGTATTGTTTTTTTTATTCTCATTGATAAACTATGTAAGTGCTTAGGAGACATTGCGTATGAATTACTTTTTAATCTCTCTAAGGCTAAGTTGGTCTTATGTGTTAATATTTCATTATATTCTTTATTTAGTTGATCTATTTCTTTTTTCTTAGTGGATGCATCAATGGAATCATTTATGTTTATATCAATTAATTGTTTTTGTATATTTTGCATTTCCGATTCCCATTCTAAGAATTTTGCCAAATAAAAAAGCCTTTAATGTGTCCCATAAAATGACTGCATTTGTATATTCTAAGGAGTTAGTTTCTAGAAAATAATTTATTTCGGATTGCAGCCATGTTTTTTCTGTACTGATGCTGTCTTCGACAGCAAAATGACTTGTCTGGTCTAGTTTTCTACTACACTCCTAAAAGCATGCATGATTTTATTTTGTATTATATCTTAATGTAGACAAATCATAATTTTATTATTATATACATACTGTTTCTGAAACTACTCCTCTTACATCCTCTAGGAGTTGCATTCAAATCTCTCTCTGCTGCAGCTTCATGCTATAGTTTGCTCTTGGTTAAATCTATGCCTAGTTTTGAGCTACAGGCACGACTCTTAGCTGTTATTTTAATCAAATTTAATTTCACCAAATTATTGCAAGTTTTGAGCACTATATATATATATATATATATATATATATATATATATATATATAAAGAGAGAGAGCATTTGCTTTTATGTTTTTGGATTTTTGAGTTTCAACCTTTAAGTGTTGATCTTTTTGGATTTGATATTTAGAACATTCTATGTTCTGAAAGTATTCCATATAGATCATTTTATAAATGGATAAATAGCTATATATATATATATATATATATATATATATATATAGATATGTAGAGAGAGAGAGAGAGGGAGAGAAAGCATTTTTCTCTCAGCAGGTTAAGCAGGTTAGCATGTTTCTTGTCAGATGGACTATGTGTGAAAAAGGTGGGAGGTTGGCTGAACCAAATGACTGATATAACAATATAGATACCAATATCATGTGCATTAGGAATACCATAGAGATGGATTAGACTTTGCAGCAAAAAATGACATTCAGGGAAGTATTCCTTCTTTTAAAGATAACAGTCATCTTAAGGTGTAAGCTACACAACAACAGAACTGACTAGACACTACATACAGATAAAATTAAGCCCCGTGATATTATCTGATGACTTAGCAGAGCTGTCACACATAGGTTTTGCCCATGATTATGGCCAAGATAGCTAGGATTTAAATCCAGCATCAAGTAGAGATGGGGGGGAGAAGCTATAATACCTCACTCATTCTGTAGGTAAGCGTGATGGCAGATTTCATCCACAAGCGCTTCACCTGGCAGAAGGCCTGCAATTACAACACTTGTGATTAGGGTCTCTGGGGACCTCAAATGTGCCAAACAGTACAAATGTAATATAGGTGGAGTTGAAGGTGTGTGGAGGTATGCAGTAGCACTTGGTGAAGGTGAAAAAGCATTATGGGTTGCCTTCTACTGAGGGAGGTTGGTAGGAGTAACCACTGCTAGGTGAAGACTGCAGTCTCTAACTTCTGCATCCCTCTCCTTGTATCCTGGAGTGCTGGGCTAGGGAGGAACTGATGGACTAATTTAAGGGTTTGTTAGGTACAGATGGGACAGAGAAAAAATATATATGTGTGTATATATATATATATATATATATATATATATATATATATATATATTTTATTGTTCTCTGACAGACTTAATCAGAACATAGATCCAGGCTATATGAGTGATGCCTTTGTGATTCAGTAGATGGAAAACTGCATTACAATTAGCATTGAGAGAGAAAGTTAAACATTTCCTTTTTTTTTTTTTTGCAGCTTTTGATTTTATTTAAATATTTTTTTTGAAATAATATAAATAGTGAGTAGCAAACTCTTATCAGTATTAGAATAATCATATAACAATGTGTACAAGTTTACATTTCTTAAAAAGGTTCTGCTGATCATAGCAGCAAAACAGTATTCATCTTTAATTCTCTACAGAACAAGAAACATTTAAAACCCTCCCCTCCACTCCCTTTTTTTTAGACATTATATAAGTTCCCCTTCTCTTCATACATATAGTCACTTTATATGGATGTACTCCATCTCCAAAAATTGCTTTTGAACATATATATATATATATATATATATATATATATATATACACACAGATAGATAAAGATATAAATATATATCTATTATATATACAGATGTAACTTATTCTGGTACATCAATACTTGCTACTTCCAGTTCTTGATTGAAGCCATCCAACACTTAAATATACAGGAAGACAGAACAAATGTGATATGTAATGTCCATATCAGTAGAACTTATTTTAGTTCTTGTGACACTATTCAGAATTGCAAAAAGATAGAATAAGACATACTTATTATCTAGAAGATGAATTGTCATGGTCATTTTAATTGCTTTTGTTAATTTGAACCAAAGTTCTTACTACTTTTCACATCGCAAGATCATAAGAAAAAATCCTACTTAGATATCCTTACATCTCAAACATGTATTTTATAGACTCCATCCCTCTTCTTTCACCTGGACTATAGTTAAATTCCACCTGTATATCATTGTTAAATTAGCAAAAGAAATGTTGGTTGGTTCTACAGATAGTGCTGTTCTGTTTCACGTCCTCTATATTTTTCCTGTCTCCTTTCCTCACTTTGGTTTAAATTGTAGAAACCAATCCTTTTCACCTGCCCAAATCAAAGTAAAAACACTTCTTAACTGATGTTTTTTGAGTAAGCATGTTACAATACAGTTTTATATTTCTGTTTTTAAATTCTTTATCGCTGCATTTAATTTAAACAAATTGTCACAGATAAATCTTTTTATTATGGTCTGAGATAAGTCCAGAGAGGTTAACCCCCTCCGCCATTTCCTTGACAAGTGGATCCTTTATGTAATAGATACCCTTCCTTGCTCAGTTCCCTAGTAGATTGCTTTAATATTCTCTCTGCATCCCTGCATTCCCCATAAATGCTGTCCAATTTCTTCACTCTTAACCTGCAGAAGTTTTTTAAGCCACTGTTATTTAAACCAATCTTCCTTCGCTCGATCCATATATCCATCCATCTATGCATCCCAGAACCCAGACTTTTGTATCCTCTGCCCTTTAGTGATCACTATCTAGATAAAATATCGTTCAAGTCCCTATGGCATGGCCAACATGTTTTTCATATAACTTTTTCATACAGTATTAGCACTGCACTGCTGCGACCATATATTCTATCAGATTTGGAATTCCTATTCCCCATTTTCTGCATTGTGTGAATAAACTCCTTCTTACATTCTTCTGTGATTTATCATCCTGCAAAAAGTTCATAAAATATTTGAACAGTTAGTATGAGTCATTTTATTACATGTCGTGCTAACAACAGATACTTGATAGGAAACACATCCTGGTTTTCTTAACTATACCTAAGAAAAGAAGGTGTAGTATACAGTGGGTTGAAGTTTCAGCTTCTATAAACTTAACCTTTATACTGGCATTTTGTCAACAGTGAGTTATGTGTTTCTACTTATATAAACCCCAATACACTTTACTTAATCTACTAACCTGAAGGGGAATTGGTTAACCTCTTGTTATGTCCACATTCCAGCTTTGTTATAAGGGAACTAGCACTGTTTTATTCATAATGATTGTGAGTCTGAAAATACTTCCACAGCTTCTACTATTACACCTAATACACAGTGAGGGTTTGAGATTCAGAAAGCTGCATGTTCCATTAACCATATTGAGTTAAAATGTCTTACCTCTCATATAGAAATAGCTTGATATAAAAGATGTTATCTTAGATAATGTATTAAAGGTTCTACTACCAATGCAAACAATATGGGCAAAAGTGAGCAATCCTGCCACATCCCATCCTATGATATCTAGATGTAGAATTGATTCTAATTGAAAAAAATGTATTTTTGTATGTACTAAATAGTAATTTACACTTCTGTATATTTTACAGAAAAGTGCAGCACTTGTGATGCACCCCACAAAAAATCCCAACATATGGAGTCACATGTCTTTTGAAAGTCTATAATCAATACAGTCATAATGGTCTCCTTTGCCAAGGCATAGATCTGAATATTAAACCATAATCCAATTAATTCAGTACCCCTCCCCTCCCTTTTATAAACCTTTATTGCATATTTGATATTATCTTATTGATATTTTTTACTAGTCAGTTTGCCAAAATCTTTGCAAGAATGATTTTTAGATTCAGTAAAGAATTACGTCTATAACTATTAATTTAAATCTCCTGTTTTCCTTCTTTATATAAAAATACTACATTGGCTATCAGCATATTTGCTGTGAATCTGACCCTTCTTTCCCTTTCTTTATATAACTGATTAAGCTAAATTATCAAATATATTTATATTTCTTTTAAATTTATGCTGAGATAGAATGTTATTTTTTTCCTTCTAAGCTAATTTCATTAGCTGCAGATTTGACAAAAAAATACTGATTTTATCTTTTATTTCCTGTCCCTTTCTATCTTTCTTCCCTTGTAAGGTATTTACTAAGATCTGATTAACTTTTTTATGTCATGTATTAACATTTTCAGTTTTTAGTGTTTGAATTGTCATTGTCCTTCTTCTATCCATTAGCCTACAGCTTTAAAATCTTCTTATGTGAATGCCGAGTCAAATAAAATTGTGAGTAGATCTTCCATTTATTATGTGTCTCTTAAAAGGTGTTTGAAATTAGTATAATCTTTCAAAATGTTAATGTGGCTTAACAAAAATGTATTCTGACAATGCCCTATCTTATATTGCCGTTCTATATCAGACAAAGCTTTTCCTGATATTTTTAATCTGAGTACTCTTTTTCCTTTCATCATCTCTTTGTATATTGCTAGCTCATTCCTTAATCTTACAAACAAAACTCACAAAACATAGTTAGGGCAACCCCGCTGAGAGGGTGTATCTCCCAAATTTTCTTTTTCCACATCCTTAACCTTTCCACCTTTTCCTACACACTTAAGATGAGAGAATCTATTTCCCTTCCCTATATCTCTAACCCTTTTTATCATAGCTAAATGATAATTGTCGTGCTCTATTTGTCAGCCATGCAGCTCTCCATCTAATCAGGTGAACATTGATACCTAGTTGTTCTCATATAAGTGTTTTGTGTATGAAGCTATCAAATGTTGAAGTTAAATCTATATAAATTGCATCACAGCACAATGTGTCATTCATACCTCTTATAATATTGTAGTAGAGCACCATGCTACAGAGGAATAAATCTGCTTTCAGCATATTCATGCTAACATATGGTTTCAAGTCTTGACCATTCTGATTCTGGCATACATTTATCCAATATAGCCTTCTCCATTTTCCCCACAATGTAAAAGTAAATGTATGGGTCTGCATGACTCTGGGTTTGTCCTATTTTATTTTTCCTTGAAGAGAGGTTTAAAAAGTGCATGTCTCCAAGCATGAGAAATCACTCAATATTCACATGAACTAGTAAATAACAGATATAATAGCACTGCAAGTTCATGCTAAAGTGCCTTCAGGTCATTATTGCTAATTGTGTTCCCTCCCTGTGCTTTGTTTGGAACCAGGGTGTGCAGTGTTTTCTCAATGTAATCTAATCTGCTTTCATTATCTGAGGTTAAATGGATGTCACTAGGGTAACATGGCATCTCCTTTGTGAAACTAAATTGCTTTGCATAAGATTTTGTAAGTATATCTATAATCTGTTGTGTATTAATTTAGATTTCAGTTGTCAGACTTATGTAGCATGAAATTAACCTTTATAACCCCATGATCACTGCACATCAATGGTGGTAAAACTTGACGTGAAGTAATAGTAATTTCTTTAGGAAGGCAAACAATGTCTACACTATTCCACTCTCTGGTAGACTTTTTTACAGTCTGAAGTAATTGCTGTTCTTGAACATATGTTGTAAATAATTTCCTTACAAATGTTGCTGAGTCAATAATATTCCAGTCTGTTTCTGGTAAATTTAAGTCCCCAGACACTTTTATTCTCCCCTCCTGTGTTTCATGTGGGAAATGCATGAATTTCTCTAGGTCATAAGTACTTAACCTTTGTAGTCTATTTTCTCCAACAATTGTTATATGTTTCAGAGGTGTCTTTATGGTCACAGTTACACAATCTACATCATTGGCATTATCATTGAACAGGTAATAAACGCAGGTGTTATAATAATCTCTAATCCCTGTAATAACACCTCCATCTGTTTTTTTGTTAGAATGTATGTTACAGTAAATGCATTTATAAACTGATAGAAATGGTTTTACAAACAATAACAGCTTCAATCTCAAGGTAACATAGCACATTTTCCAACAGAAAAACGTTATTATTAATGCTCCTAGCATTAACAACCATCAGAGATATATTGAATATTGATATCCATTAACTGTTAATTTTTTAACATAAAAATTCTGCCTTGTGTTTGCCAAGTTTTGTAAAATATCTGCTGTAAAAATTATCTTCCCTGATCTTGAAAAGTGCACTCCATCCTGTCTAAACAAGTGTGCACAAAATTAGGCTTGGATTCTCTACACATTTCCATTTTTTTTAAATGGGACATTCTTTTCATATGGGCATTTACCCCAAAAATCATTTAATTCATAGTGATCTGACTCTCCTTTCTATATGTGATTTGTGAAAAAATATGTCCTGACACCTGTATAAACTACGCCATCTAAGAGGGCTATAACTTCCCAATTAACAACCAGAAAGTCCTTGTGGAAGAGATCATGTGTACAACATGAACAAAAACAGATCCATTCTTCCTTACAGTATGAAATTCTAAGTTTTTTTCTCACATCCTCTATTTTTGCTCCTGGCAATAATAACACTATTTGATGTTCATTACCTTCTCTGCAAATGTAAATATCAGTTCCTCTAATAAATGAATCTTCAATTACAAGAATATCTTTTCTGCCAGATCTGAAGAATCTTCAACTTCAAATTCAGTAATATCTGCTCTATCAATTATTACAAAGGAATGATCTTCATCACTGTTAGTCTTATTAATCCTATTGTTTTTATTGTTTTTACATTTGCAAGCATACAATTCTTATCCAGCTAGCTTTGTATATCCACAGCATGAGAAATGTTATCAGCTTCTGTCTTTCCTCTCTTTTTTTCTGTCACAACAATGTTCTTTGATTCTTCCACTTTCAGTGCTGTATTTTTAATTTTCATCTATTTCTTGCCTCATTTTTATACTTTCTCAATTGGAAAAATCATGCTTTTTTCTGTAGACTAAAGGTTTTCTGGCAGAAAAAAATGTTATAGTTCCTTTTAATTTGTGTGTTACATAACAAAGCATTGTCCTTTGTAGTATGTGTTCTGTTTGCTTTATAGACAATCAGTTTCTTTTTCCTCCTTATTTATTGTGAACTTCTTCCTTCCTTTCTTTCTTTTTTCTTCTACATGCTATTTATCCTCAGATTGCTAAATATTAACATCTAGAATGTCATTGTCGTCTGTAGTATTATTTTGTTCAAAAGGGGCTGAATGACCTTTACTGACAATAAACACTTCCTTTCCTAAATGTGTTCTATTTGCTTTTTGCCTAGCATTATTTATCTGATCAGTCCTGACATTGATTTATGTAATAACAGTTATCAAAGCTGGACTGATTGCCTCTCCATGGGAAAGCACAGGTTTGTTCCGAATTTGTTCTTAACAGTATCAGTTACACAGATCCTGTGGAATTAGCTAACCTGCTAGCAGATAGGTTCAGCACAAAATTCACTCCCCTGTGCCCCCACAAAGGCCCATTTGACATCCTCGATACTTGTCCCTCACCTTGCATCTCCATAGATAAAGTGTTAAAGGCCCTATCCAAGGTAAAGAATACAGCTTCAGTGGGACCTGATAGTATCCCAGGCTGTATTCTGCACCATTTCCACCAAGAAATAGCCTCAACATTGAGCACCCTATTCAACCATAGCCTAAGTACATGCTTCATTCCAGCAAAGTGGAGAACTGCCATTGTCATCTCCTTGCAGAACAATGGTGCTAATACTGACCCTGGAAACTACTGCCCCATTAGCTTGATAAGTCTGATCTGTAAGTCCATGGAGCGTATTATTATGGACCTCATAAACAAGGACATAGGCAGTCTCAGAGAACTTGACCCCATCCACTTCAGATTCATCAAGGGCAGATCTTGCCTGTTGAACCTGGTTGACTTTTTAGAGACTGTCACCAAGGTCCTGGATGAGGGAAAGTCAGTACATACAGCTTACCTTGACTTGGCCAAAGCCTTTGACACAACCCCCCCCCCTCCACATGGGCATCATCAAAAAAATTACAAAACTTGATGTAAACCCCCTATCTCATCAGGTTTGTGGCCAAGTGGCTCACTGATAGGACCCACAAGTCCAAAATAGGTGCCTCTACTTCTGACAGCAGACCTGTCACTAGTGGTTTTCCCCAGGGATCTGTCCTGGGATCCCTACTGTTTGGCATCTACTTCTTAGAGGTCCACAGAAAGACAAAGGGCCTGTGGCTGACCAAGTTTGCAGACAACTGTAAGTTGGGTGCTGTCATTGACTCACCAGATGATGTTAACATAATACAAGCTGGTCTCACAGCAACAAATGACTGGTGCCAAAGTCAGGGTCTTAAGTTAAAGGCATGAAAAGTATTATCATACCATTTGGCAAAAACATGGCTCCTACTGATTACCACATCAATGACAACTCCATAAGCACACAACCTGTGGTGAGAGACCTGGGTACACAGGTTGACAACAATCTAACATTCGACTTTCATGTGGTGGCAGTAGTCAGAAAAGCCTTTTACTTGGTTCAACTCATAAGTAAAGAGATTGCATCCAGAAAAAAGGAGGTTATTACCTCTCTGTACTCCTCCTTCTTTTGGCCAATAATTGAGTACAATGCCCCATTTGGTATGTACCTCTCCAAACACCTGCACCAACTGGAAAGGCCACAGAAATACCCCACACAGAGAATCCATGGTCTCCAACAGCTGTCCTATGTGGACATGCTCAAATCACTATCACTCTACTTGGTATCATACAGATTGCTTAGAGGTGATCTGTGTCTTGCCTACAAGACAATCCCAGACCCTGCCCTACTAGAGATCCTCCATATCCATAAGTCTAACTCCTCGCACATTACCTAGTTGAAAAGCCTAAATCTAATATGCGACATTAACAAAATCTGCTGGATAGATAGAGACAGGTTTGCCTCCCAGAGGCTGCCATGTCTTTAGAATAGACTCTCCATACACATCAAACAAAGTATGTTGCTGACCTTCTTCAAGAGCAACCTTGATGAGTGGATGGGAAACCACAAATTTATCCCAGGGGTTCCACATGTGTCCCTCATTGACAGGGGTGACAAGTGCTTATTGAGGTTTTTTTTTTTTTTGGGGGGGGGACTCTTGGCTAGGCTTGTAAGGGCCTGAGGGCCATTAATCTAGTAACCTCCTATGATCCTATGATCCTAAGTATGGATTTACTAATAATAATGTTAATAAAGTCATGCGACTTTTGACATGAGGAACACAGATCACCAGTTTTATCAAGTGTTAGCTTTAAATATACATCACATTTAGTACATCTGTGCTTTGAAGCCATGGTGGTGCAGTGGTAACGTTGTTGCCTCACAGCAAGAGGTTCTCCCATTCAATTCTTGGCTGGAGCGCCTTCTGTGTGGAGTCTGCATGTCCTCCCCACAGTCAAGTGGCATTTGAAAGACATGCGTAGAATGTGTGTGCCTTCGCTGAAGGTTGGGCGTCGAGCTGGCACCTTGGCACCCATAAAAAATCTACTGCCAATAATTAGCAGACCGGAGTTCCACTGTGGTGACCCCTAACTGGGAAAAGCCGAAAGAAGAATAAACAAGATATCTGTGCTTTAGCACGTCATTAATGGCATACTCATTTAAGGAATCCATTTTTATCTCCAAACAAATAAAGAATTCTAAAAGAAAAAGATAATCAAAATCAGTTACGACAGAATTCACAGAGATTTTAAATCAGCTTCTATGAGAAAAATCACACAAACAATATACAACTAAATATTAAATTAAATACAATAAAGTTGTTGCTCTGACTATACCAGTTCTCAAAGTTACACAAAAGCTGGAATTCTTTTACCTCACTATCAAAGGATCATAGGAAGTTACTAGGCTAAAAGGGCGAATGAGGTGCTCTGTTTGACATGAAGAGGGAGTCTGTTTCAAAGGTGTGGTAATCTCTGGGAGACAAAACTGTCCCTCTAGCAGGTTCTATTAATGTCACATACCAGGTTAAGGCTGTTAGAGTGAGTAACCCACATACCATTTGATTTAGAGATATGCAGCATTTCCAATAAATCAGGGTCAAAGATTGCCTTATATGTAAGGCCTCTGAGTAGTCTGTATGAAACAGAATAAAATGACAGTGATTTCTGACAATCCACATAGGACAGATGCTGAAGACCTTGAATTTTCCTTGTGAGGAACCTCTGTGGTCTCTCCAATTGCTGCAGGTGCTCGGAAAGGTACATGCCAAAAGGAGCATTGTACTCATTTATTGGCCTGATGAAGAGTACAAGTAGGTTATAACTTCTTTTTTTCTGGAGGCAATGCCCTTACTTATGAGATGAGCAATATAAAATGCACTTCTTACCATTGTGGAGGCATGATGATCAAGGGTAAGGTTGCTGTCAACCTGTGTGCTTAAGTCTTTCACAACTGAGTGCATATTTAGGGTGTTGCTATTGATGTGGTAGTGAGCAGGAACATCACTCTTACCAAAAGTGATGATAATGCATATTTTTGCACTGAGTTTAAGGCCATGATTTTGGCACCAATCATTTATTTGTGTAAGATCCTTTTGTAGGATGTTGACATAATTTGGAGATTCTATGACCACTCCCAGTTTGAGTCATTAGCAAACTTTGTCAGCCACAGACCTTTAGTTTTTGATTAAACTTCAAAGAAATAGATTCCAAACTGTAGAGATCCCAGGACTGATCCTTGTGGAACACAACTGGTTATAAGTCTGCTGTTGGAGGTGGATTCACCTATTTTGACTATATGTGTTCTATCAGTGAGCCAGTTAGTGACCCATTTAACAATAAAAGGGTTGATACCTAGCTGGGTGAGTTTGTCAATGGGGGATAGTGTCAAAAGCCTTGGCTAAGTCTAGTTAAGCTGTATTCACAGATTTCCCCTCATCCAGGGCCTTGGTGACTATGTTGACGAAGTCCATCAGTTTAACAGGCATGACCTCCCTTTGACAAATCCAAACTGAGTAGGATCAAGTGTCTGGAGATTACCTATATCTTTTTTGATAAGGTCCATGATGATTCACTCCATGGACTTGCAGATAAGGTTAGTCAAGCTAATAGGTCTATAGTTCCTGGGGTCAGTGGAAGCACCACCTTTGTGCAAGGGAATAATGGTGGCCATTTTCCATTCAGCTGGGATGAAGCCAGTGTTTAGACTATGACTGAAAAGAATACCCAGTGGTGTTGCTAATTCTTGTTGGAGCCCATGTAGGATGTGGCCTGGGATGTTATCAGGTCCCATAGATGCTGTGTTTTTGGCCTTAGAGAGGGCATTTATGACCTGCATTTTAAAGATACAAGGTATAGTACAGGTAGTAGGGATATCATGGGGTATGTGTGGCAGGGGCAGAGGAGTGAAGTTTTCACTGAACTTGTTGGCCAACAGGTTAGCTATATCCACAGGCTCAGTATATCTGGTATCATTAACTACCAGTTCAGCACAAATTTGAGCCTTTTCTTTTAGATTATTGATGTAACTAAAGAAAATCTTATGGCTGTCCTTAGTTGAAGAAGCTAATCTGGATTCATAGTTTGCTTTGGAGGACTTCACAAGAAGTCTTATCTATTTGTTTATGCTGAGGAGGGAGTGCTTCCAGTTTAGGGCTCGCTCCTTCTTACTCTTAGACAGCAATTTCTTCCTCTTATTGTAAAGACTGCTAATGGCAGTATCCACCAGGCAGGTTTGCTCTCCATTGAGGAGCTTGTTTTTGTCCTATCAAGTACACCCCAGTTGGTGCAGTTATACAGGTGTTTGTATAAAGCACTGGTGTAGAACTTGGCATAGTTTCCAGTTCCAGCTGAGGGATAGGTGTAGTGAAGCTATTTACAACATACCATAAAATGTTATAAACTGCTTTGGAGAAGTTTTTTAGTTTAGTTGCTGCTGGGGGGTCAGGTGTGATAATTACTTCGAATGAGACCAATTTGCGGTCAGATCTTACTAGGGAAGACCTCATGGCAGGGGTGCTGCAGTGGTCCCTTATACTGGTAAGCACCAGATCCAGAATGTTGGCAGCCCTTGCGCGGGTGTTAACCAGCTGGTCCAGGGCACTGGTAATAATGAAACCAAGGACCCTTTGGGTAAGTGAGTTTGACCAAGAGTAATTTACCCAGTCAATGGATGGGTAGTTAAAGTCACCCAAAACCATGGTGTTCAGCTGTATCTTTATAGACTCAAGTAGATCCAAATAGCAAGAGTGGATGTCTTGATTCATGGAGGGGATCCTGTAGCTGGCAATGACTTGAACAGATGTCTTACCAACAGTTAATTGCACCTGAAGTATCTATAGGGAATCATGTTGTTTAACCAATCTGAAGATGCATTTATCTTTAATGAATATTGATACACTGGTTTTCATTTACTTTGGTTTTCATGCTTTCAGTTTGTGGTCTGAACGTGTGGAAAGAGGTGCAACCCAGTATGGCTGAGGTACTCTCCACAGCCTTGAACCAGGTCTTCTTGACTGCACAAATATCTGTGTCTTCCAAAGTGAGGACTGCTTCCTGTGAGTGCATTTTCATATTAAGACTCCTAGGGTTTAGCTGCAGACTCAATTAATTACAAACCAACATTCTGATAAAAGTTTTTTGACTACAAGCTATCTCTTTCTTTCTACAAACAGTGAAAAACACTGGAAAAATAAAATGTAAATCAAGCTAAATCTTCTCTTACCAGACAACTGCACAATCAATCATAAACCAAAGCAAGATTGTTTATATAAACTCTGGATTATATTGTCTGTGGACTGTGTGTATTTATTGCTGACTAGGCCCCTTGGTTCATAGGTTCATAGGTGTGTACTAGGCTAATGGCCCAGGAGCAATTACAAGCCTAGCCCATAGAAGTGCCCTGGCATCATGCTACCTGACAGTAGTTCCCAATGCCTCTATCAAGTAGAGCCACTGGAGTGATCCCCCAGTTGAACTTTCTATTTCCCATCCACTCATCAAGATTTCTCTTGAAGACGGCCAGTGAGGTGCTCTGCTTGATATGTATGGGAAGTCTATTCAAGAGCATGGGCCATCTCTGGGTTATGAACCTGTCCCTCCAGCATGTTCTGTTGATTGTGGTAATAAGGTTGAGGTATCTGGATGATGTGTATGGAGGGATTGGGATTTCTTTAGATGTATCTTTTCTAACAGAGATGGTTCAGACATGGCTTTGTAAGTCAAGCAGAGATCGCCTCTTAATAGACAATATGAGACAGAGAATAGATGGAGTTGTTTGAGACTGTCCATGTAGGACATGTGTTTGAGGTCTAGGATCCTCTTCATGAGGTACTTTTGTGGCCTTTCCAGCTGTTGCATGTGTCTAGTGAGGTACATGCCAAATGGGGCATTATACTTGATGACTGGCCTAATGAGGGAAGATTAGAGAGAGAGAGATGATGACCTCTTTCTTCCTGGATGCAAAACCCTTGGTAATGAGATGTGCCACATAGAACGGCTTTCTGACCACAGTGGGAATGTGGTGGTCAAAGGAAAGGCTGCTGTCAACCTGTGTCCCCAGATCTCTTATAATGCCTTCAGTGTTCAGTGAGCACCAATTGATGTGGTAATTAGTGGGAACTGTTTTTTTCCCAAAGGAGATGACAATGCATTTTTTGGCATTAAGCTTAACGCCATTGTTTCAACACTAGTCATTGGTCTCAGTGAGGCCCTTCTGTAGTATGTCTACATTACTTGGGAAGTTAATAATGGCTCCCAGCTTGCAGCCATCTGTGAACTTGATCAGCTAGAGTCCCTCCATGTTGGACTGGACTTCTGAGAAGTAGATGCCAAACAGGAGAGGACCCAAGACTGATCCCTGTGGGACACCACTAGTGACTGGTCGGCAGTCTGACTTGGAGTCCGCTACTTTCACACTGTGGGTTCTATCTGTGAGCCAATTTGCAACCCATCTAGTGATATGGGGTTATGCCTAGTTTGGTGAGGTTATCAATAATTTCTGAGTGGGGAATGGTATCAAAGGCCTTGGCCAGATCGAGTTAGGATGTATGAACTGCCTTGCCCTCATCCACAGCTCTGGCGACTGACTCAAAGAAGTCAACCAGGTTGAGCAGGCATGATCTATGTTTTACAAAATCAAATTGCATGGAATCTAGAGTTTGGAGATTCCCTATATCCTTGTTAATTTAGTCCATGATGATGTGTTACATAGCCTTACATATCAGACTCATCAGGCTAATGGGGTGGTACTACCAGGGTCTGTAGTCACTCCCCCTTCATTGAGAGGGATGACTGTAGCAGTGCTCCATTTGGAAGGGACAAAACCTGAGGTGAGGCTGTGATTAAACAGGGCACACAGATGTGGTGCCAGCTCACTTTGTAGTTTATGTAGAACACATCCATGGATATTGTCAGGTCCCATGGAAGCTGTATTCTTGGCTTTGTACAATGCAGCATTAACCTCTGCAGCAGTAATGCTGGGTGCCTTGCATTCCTCCAGTATTGTGATTGATCCTTTTGGGGGAGAGGGGTAAAGTTGGCACTGAATCTGTCGGCCAGTAATCTGGCAACATCTGTTGGCTCAGTATAGGCGGTACCATTGTGCAGTAACTCAGAGCAAACTTGGGTATTGCCATGGAGATTCTTGATATAACTATAGAAGACTTTGTGGTTGTTTTTAGTGTCTGACGCAATTCTGCCTTCATAGCTGCCTTTAGAGGTTTTGATGAGGGATGCCAAGATTTTGTTGAGGCTAATAAGGGAGTTTTTCCAGTCTTGGGACTTCACCTTTTTCGGCAACAGTTTATTCCTTCTGTTGTAGAGTTTATTAATGGCAGAGGACCATCAGATTTGTTTCTTTTTTTGGAAGAGAGCATCTTGGTTTTGTTGGGTATGGCTAGTTCCATGCATTTATGTACATGTTCATACAGTGCATTAGTGTATGATTCAGCATTCATGCATCTATTTCCCATTGACATTGATGCCGTGCAGTTAGACACCTCTGTTTTTAGGAGCTCAAAGTCAGCTTTGGAGAAGTTTTTCATGACTGTTACCTTTGCAGGGGCTGTGGGTGATATTTGGATTTCCATGGTGATTAGTTTGTGGTCTGATCTAACCAGGGAGCAACTGACTTATTGGTGTAGAGCAACGGTTGCCCATGTTAGTAATAACCAGGTCAAGGATGTTGCTTTGTCTAGTGGGGGTAAGAATGAGCTGGTCCAGGGCATTGGAAATTATGAATTCCAGGAAGCATTGGGCCAGTGTACTGGTGCATGAGTAGTTTTCCCACTGGATAGCGGAGTAGTTGAAGTCACCTAGAATGAAAGTGTTGGGTTGGATCTTGATAGATTCCAGGGTGCTTTGGAATGTGGAGTGAGAATCTTGGGACATGGCTGATGACCTACAGCAGGCTATGACATGGATCAAAGTCTTACCCAATGTTAGTTGTACCTGAAATATCTCAGATGCATTATGCTGGGCTACTAATCTGGATGTGTGCATATCCTTTATTAATATGGAGACACAACTGCCTTTGGAGCTTTGGTGGATGTTCTGGGGTCGAAAGGTGTGAAATGAGTTATAGCTTGGTAGTGCAGGGGTGCTCTCTGCTGCTTTAAACCAGGTCTCCATTACAGCACAAATGTCAATGTTCTCCATTTTGAGGAGTGCTTCGAGCAAGTGCATCTTGAGCTTTATACTTCTAGTGTTGAGCAGCATGTCCATCAGATTGCATTTATTTAAAGCTGTTATGGTGGTAATTTAGTCTTTGGAACATCACCTAAAAAAGGCACTGTAGGGGTGGCAAGAGCCTTAGCCAGTATCCGGAAACCCAGGGGTAACAGATGCAGACAATCTCTGGCAAAGCATTGAGGTCTGTCAATCATGTCATCCCAAGCAGACAGATACTGGATCCCCTTAGAACGATGCCAGAAACTTAGCCAATTGTTGAAGTTAATAATTTTCTGTTTCTACTGCAGTATCATTCTAGGCAATGGTAGGATGCTGCTCAGGGCTAGGGTCTTACCTGTCTGGGCCACATAATCCGAGAGCTCCTCCATGTATCTTTTCCTGTAATCCAAGGAGGTGCATCTCAGGTCATTTGCACTCACATGGACAGTGACAGAGTCATACCTGTACTTGTTGTGGAATGACCTGAGTGCATGTGTTATGTGTCAGATTCTGGCACCTGATAGACAGCTGACTGTTATCTTCTCCTTATTCAACCTAATGAGTGGGACATCAGTGTGCCTCGCTATTGAGACATCTATGATTAGTGTATTGAGAAAGCTGTTTTGCCTTAGGGGCTTAGGTTGAGGGGTACACTGTGTAGGTGAGATATGTGTCTTTGTGGTTTGTGCTGTGTTGTAGTGGTCGAGTGAGTTTCTGCCTTGGAGGTCTCTGCTGTTTGGGTAGATTTCTATTGAGAACCTCTGCAAAGGTGGGTGTGTGGTTTGTGTTTTTATGTGAGAGCTGTGATGATGACTGTTCTGGAGGGATATGTGCTGCATGTGGTAGGGTGCAGGTGTTGACCTTCTCCTCTTGACCAGCTATTCTTGTCTTGGCTTGAGAGTGCATGGCTTCCAATTTGGATATATATGCACATCTTTCACAAGTCTGAGTGTTAGAAGGTAAGAGGAGAGGGTTGTCTCTGTACATGAGGCAGTTGCTACACTGTCTCAGATCCAAGTTCACGAGGTTAATAGGAGAAAGCACAGGGAACTGACCTTTAGACATGCCAGGATGGATGGTCATTATTACTAAGTACTGGAGCTGTTTCCTTATATATTCCTTTTACAGGAAAAATGTCACTCAAGGTGTCTGAGTCTGTATAGAGCACTGACAAACATTTGAGGGGAAAATAATACAGAGACCTTGAAAATGTAAGGATGATGTATTTAGGTAGATATTCTGAAGTTAGAAAGAAATCAAGCAGTACTTACTGAAAAATTAAGAATTAGCTTGTCAAGAATGATGAAAAGAGGGGAGTCACATGAATGGCTACTACTACTGTCTCACCACAGCTTCACTCAGTTGGGATACAATACTCCTTTACTTCTCTTACCAGAAGCAAAATGTTAGCACCGATCCCAAGAAGAGAAGCAGGCCATGACCTGTTTAGTGATCCACAGTCTTGTCCCAGATGATTCAAGGATCTTCAGGATTGTAGCCTTTTTCTGGTAGATGCCTTGAATAGCATACAGACCAATCAGGTACGTTAAGCACAAATACTCACTCTCCAACCAGAAAGAGTCAATGTACTCTGCTCCTACTCTCATCAGGATCAGAATATAAGCACATATTCCAAGCTGTCACCTATAAAGCTGTTATTAAGCTTTCTGGTGACCAGCAGTTTCCTGGAAATAATGTAACTGCACTCCCTCTCTCACCAGGAGAAAACAGAAGCACTAATCCCAAAATGACTACTGAGAGGCAGAACGTGGGTTCTCCAATAACTGGTGATCTTGCAATAGATGTTTAAAGGTAAGATGAAAAAATGTTTTATCCTAAACACTGCAGTGTACACTACAGGAGTTAGATGTGAAAGTTAGTAACTTAAGTTTTACCTGCTAAAAAGTTAAGTTTTATTGGAGAGTCACTATTTTTAAAACACAAATATAGATTGAAAGGGGGTGGTCACTTTTGTATTCTGATACTATGGAATACAGTAGAATGGCCAATAAATGTAAATAGTTGAAGGGGAGTGATTTCACAAAATGATAATTTTGTGCTTACTCACACCAGCCAGTAAAAGCAGAGAGGAAATGAGATATATGGTCAAATTAACATAAGGGGCAGGCAACTAAAAAGACAATGGTGTTTAAGAACACAACAGTAACCAAGTGGGAGGGTGGGAAAATTTTCTGTCTGACTCACAAGAGACAGAGCTGTGGTCTCTTTTCAAGTTTTAATATGCAGTTAAAAGCAGAATACAAGTAAAACAGTGTAAAGGAAACAAATCACATTATACAAAATAGAAAAAGGCAATAAAGTAATACAACAAATAAAAAGCAAACTAACATTTTCCTCACAGCAAACTGTAGCAGAGTATGGGTGAGCCTTTCCTGTTGGCTATTGTTTGCTTTCCTAAAACCTATCCCTTCTTAACATCAATCAGTGGGAATTAGAGGTAGAACAACAAAATATAAATCAAAGTAAATCTTATCTACAAGCTACCCCTTTCCTCCTACAAAGAGTGAGAAACAGTGATAAAAATTAAATATACTATAAAATATATAAATATAAATCACTATAAATCTTCTCATACTAGGCAAATGTACAATAAATCACAAGCCAACACAGGATTGTCTAGATAAACTCTGGATTGAGCACATAGGATCTAAGTACTTCACAAAACCTTTGCATGTACAATGCATTGTTTTAGTTTTGTCTCATAAAACTTTCCTAGCAACAATTTCCCTCATTATGTCATCACATAACAAACTACCCATATCTCCTCTTTATTCTTCATACTGTCCTACATCACCCAATCTAGTGAGTCATGAATTAAGTTGATCACCCCCAAATTCTTCTTCTGCAAATATAAACTGCCCAGCCTTTTCATCCCATTAAGATTAATGAGACCACTTTCTTTCTTTGTTGTAAGCAAAAGTCTCTATTCAGTCTATACAATTCTTTAACAATTGTCTTAAATTTTACATAGGTGGCACTCTATTAGCTGTTGCTTTCATCCTTCTCCTAGTCTTCATTCATGCCTCTTATTCCTTTCTCTCCATTCATAAGTTTTACACTCTGAATTAATAGCTTGCATATTTTTTTGAGCAAGTAAGTAAAAGGAAGATATGTGTGTGTGTGTGTGTGTGTGTGTGTGTGTGTGTGTGTGTGTGTGATATTTATCTCTCTCTCTCTCTCTCTATATATATATATATATATATATATATATATATATATATATATATATACATATACACACACACACACACATATATATATATATATATATATATATATATATTATATATTTATATATATATATATATATATATATATATATATATATATATATATATATATATATATATATATATATATATATATATATATATATATATACACACACACACACACACACACACACACAACCAGGTAGGTAGATGTACTACCAAATATAGTTTCTAGCTTTAGCCCTCCTCCATTTAATTCAGTACAAATCCTGTCCCATACCCTTTTGAAATATTTCTGTTTAAATGTGCCCATCATAAATTACTCTGCACTGTTTCTTAACTATCAGTATATCAGCATTAGCATTATACCTATACAAGCAAGACTCAAAAGAAGTTTGCAAACAGAAAAAAAAATTACATTTTTGCATTCCTCTGCAAATATTTATTATAGTCAGGACAAGCACATACCTATGAGTATACAAGTGAGGGTTGGTTCAGTGATGACATAAGGTTTGTAACCGCGGATAAAATATGCAGTGAGACTGAGAAGCACATAATTATTTTTAATTCTTCATATCATTATACTGAGTCATGCTATAATTTGTATGACGGAGTTTGCAGTCCAGTCTGTTTCCTTTATTCTTTTTTCTGAATCCATGTATTATCAAGTTAGAAAAAAAAAGTTCAGTATGGTGGCATGTTTTACCTAATAGAAAACAAGCAACAGTAGAATTCTTGCTTTGTTTATGGGTGGTTAACCCAAATGTCATGCAGCATTTCTAATACTATGTCTGCTAAAATGTCCAGTGACAGCACAGGAGATTTGCTTATAATCACCACATTCTCTTTTTCTACTACTAAATTTTCTTCAGTTGTAATGCAGGTGATGCTAAATCCATTTCTCTTTAATCTTCTGAAACACTTCTGTGGGCTAGAGGCGAAACTCTAATGGATGTAGCCATTTTTATTTAGTTGCAGTTTCTTGACCATGTTAGTACAACTAGACTATTGGCTTCTTTTCAACGGACACCTAAGATGGTATTTCTAATACTGCAGGAAATTTGGCCAGGGCATCAGAGAACATTCCCTATTTTTGCTGATAGGTTCTGTGGGAACATTTATCTCCATATGATCTACTACCAACTCAATCTCATCCAAATGATGACAAACAGGAGTACTGTACCCTCCTAATGTTGAACTACAATGTCAGCAATCCACTTATCTGGAGTGAGTATAGAACCTACAGCCATCTGGTCATCCAGCACCAAAGGAGAGTGTGCTACCTGTTGCTCCACTGATACTGATATTATTTTCCTTAAAGGTTAATTTCTGCCACTGTGCACAACCCTTGCCTTATGATCTCCTGTTGTGTACATCACTTTGTCATTTACCTTTTTCTTGCACTTCAGATTAAACTGTTGGCCTCTCCCTCATCTTTTGGATATCTCATCTCTTTCCCTTAGCCACCTCTGTCTAGTATTGCTGTATCCCATCCCTGTTTTCCTTGTAGATAAGATTCTGCCTCACCAGTTATTTTATTTTTCTCCCAGAAAAAAAAATATGTAGAACTGCAGTGTATTTAAGATGAACAGCAAAACATAGCTCCCCAGCCTTTCTTGTCAGCAGTATGAAGGCTTTTTCTATGCTGAACAGTGAATTGCTATAATCTGGAGAAATCCACACTGCATAGCTTGAAATGCTCATATCATTCCCCAACTTTCTGGATTTTTACAAACTGTAATAATCTAAACATGTAATTATAAAGTGCCTAGGAATTTATATAATTATTCATTTTTGTTTGTTTACTGGGAAAGTGTGAGTGGGCAAAACCTATTTTCAGCATAGACCTAGGGAGAAAAGCTCTAGCAGATATATTTCAGATATTTATCGCAAATCAAATATTTTTACAAACATACATTTCATAGATAGTTTTTAAGACAGTTAGCAGGATGGTTACTGGAAGGAACTGAATGGAAGAGTATTGCTGAGAATCCTTACACTGATTCTTTGAACCATGTCTATGATTAAAGGGCTAGCCATGTCTAGTAAAGACTGAATCTCCTTCCAAACAAAATGAATGGAAATCACCCCACCAGTTTCTTTATTATTTTAAGATTGCTTTTTTTCTGGCCCTGTTTTCTGTACTTTTGAGACCATACCTACACAACTTGCAATCCTTATGAGAGCATTGCCATTATCTGCGTTTGTAGCTCTAGCTCCACTTTTTGGCACTGGATCACTTCTTGTAATTGCTGCTGGCTGCTTTCATATCAGTCTGTTGCTGCCTTAATTCCATTCAAGTCCATAATCAACAACTAAAGTAAAGCTTGTAATGGCGCCTCCATTACTCTTACTGCTTTTACTTCTGAGAGGTTTCAAATTTTTGCTAACCTCATAATGCCTCTCACAGCATCACTTCAGTAAAGTAAACGTAAAAACCTGCATTCGTTTATTACTAATGTATTTATTTTATTGACATTTGATTAAATGTTTACATTTAAATAAATGATACATAATTGTGTTATTCTCCTCAGCGGTGAGCACTACTGGTAATAATGAATATTTTTATAAAAACTGAGCTGTGAAGAAAATACAGATAGAATGCTGGGTGGAAAAGAACGTGTTGTGGTGTTTGAGTCTGATACTTAGAATACTTCAATGCACATACTAAGAGTGAATATGCTGCCTGCATTTTAGTTTTTTACATTTCAATTCTCATACAAGTATATATTGTCATGTTGACTCTGGTCATAGTTTTTGCTGCTAGGTTATCCACGTTAGTATGTATGTTGCATAAACTGGTGTCATCACTTGTGTGTTAGTTATGGTTGGTTGTATACTTAATTAAATCTTGTCTTGTTTAATTTAGCTCACAGCCATTTCCTATAGCAAAATCTTTAGAGCAATGTTTTAAAGTTAGCAGTCGGGTAAGGCAATGCTTTCCATTAACTGTAAAAATATATCTTTTAATGTTTTTGTATAATATAATTCAGAGATATATAGACTATCAAGTGTGTACTATTCTTTAAATAATATATATGTTGTCCTTTAGATTTTCTTCGTACATATGCATATTTCTTTGAAAGAGGAGTTAGTTGATCGACAGTAAGGCAATTTGAACTGGATGATATTTTCAGCTGGCCTACAATATTCAATACTTAGCAGTATCAGTTGCATTAACTACCCACCCTTACCACTATCTCACCGCCTACTATTACAACTAGATTGCCTACCTACCAGGAGTATACTTCCCCCTTTATGTCTCTAATACTAATGAAGTATTCTAAAATACCACCTCTACTCTGCACCCTGCCTTTACTAATCACCCTTTATTCTCTCACCATCTATGAAAACCAATCCCATATAGGATTCAACCATCCCAAACACCTAACTACCACCCCCAGTCCTCAAAAACCTTTCTGCCCACATATTCAAGTCCATTGATGCCAACTCCTTTACCCCTGCTAACACCCACCCTGTTATACCCAGATATGTTAACACCAAAATTAAATACTACCAAAAACTGATAAATAAATTTCTAAAGCTCATAGCTGGTTTGCCCCACACCGTTACTATTGATGGGGATATCCACCCCAACCCTGGCCCACCATCCCCAGACAACACTAACTCTAATCATAACAGCCCAAACATAAGACAAAACCTAAACAGACCCCCAAACTAACTATTGACCTGCCACTTAAACATTAGAAGCATCAACAATAAGGTCCACAACCTCCATGCCCTCCTGACAACCTACACCCCTGACATACTTTCTTTGACCAAAACATGGTTAAAACCAACTACACCAGATAATGAAATTCTACCTCAAGGGTATAATATACTCAGGCTAGATCGTACCACCAGGAAAGGGGGAGGGGTTGCTATTCTCTATAAAACCACCCTAAATATTACTCTAGACAACCTTCAACCACCTATTTTTAACAAAGCAGAAATTATGATTTCAAAACTACAAATAAATAAAACAAATGTTTAAACATATTCCCCCGGATTCACAAATCCTCCATGTAAGACTAAATAAGTCTTACTCGGAGGCTGCATTTGAATGGTATGATGTCAGTGTGCCATGAATATTCTTGTGGGCACGCTGACTCTACCCCAAGTCTAACATGAACCATGCAGGAAAGCAGGGGGCGTGTCCGACTGCCGAGCAGTCTAAAGATCCACGCCTCTGCAAGTGTGTGAAATGCAAAATGTCAACACACAACAGTGAGTCCACTCAAATGTCCATGTACCCAATACCACACTCCCTGACATTTTAAACCCCCCAGCACAGTTATAAAAAGTAAAACATTTTTTTTCTTTCTAATTCCCGATATAGCTGCCTGTATTTGCACGTGTGTGTGTGCGGGTGCACCCATTTCTTAGCTGCAGTTAGCAATCTCGACATGGAAGAGCATAATAAGGAATGTTTATGCAAATTATGCCAAATAGTAATTGTGTAGTGGTAGAGTGTTTGCATAAAGAGGAGGCATTCATGGTTCGAGTCCCACCACTCCCCTTCCTATTTTATGTTCAAAATGAGTATATGAAATAATTCCTGACATATATGATTAAACTTTTACTAAAAAGCATTGAAATGGCCTATGTATCAGTGAACAAAATGTATATTTATAAAGGAACCTGACATATAATTGTCCACAGTTATGCAACACTTTACCCAGCGCAATATAATTGCCCACAGTTAAGCAACGCTTTGCCCAGCGCAATATATTTGCCATAGTTAAGCAGCACTTTACCCAGCACAATGTAGTTGCCCATAGCTAAATAACGCTTAACCCAGCGCAATGTAGTTGCCCATAGCTAAACAGTGCATTACCCAGTGCAATCGGTTTGCGAGGAGGTGCACACCGCACCGTCTGGCAATGTGGAGCAATGTAGAGCAAAGTTGCTTAAACACAGCCACACTCCCTAACCTGTCTGGACAGTAGGAAAATAAGCAATGACAAGGTTCGAACCCAGGACACTGTGTACCATAATCAAAGTAGTGAACCACTAAGCCACAGCAGCTTAGGATAAACATCCACTGTTAACATATATATACTTATAAATGGTAGATTAACCATTGCTAAGCAGGTCTGCAGTAAGCCACGAATTTTTAAAAACAGCCAATAACAAAAAAGTGCGGGAAATGCGGCATATTTAAGCTCCATAGGTGGGATTACTCACCATAACTGATTGTAGCTCTCATTTGCAGTTAGAATGTCTGGTGCTGGAGAGGGTACTCGCTTTAGAGCGCAACGCTAGGGCATCGAGGAGTCAAAATACATGGTTTGGCTCCTAGTCCATCATCATGAGTCTCAACTCCTGCAGGGCCAGTTCCAATGGATGAAGTATAAGGCAGAGGCTTGGAACCGGTAGGCTCATGAACTCACCAGTGCCACAGGCATCTCTCAGACTGGTGAGCAGGTCCGTCACCACCATGCAGACCTGAAGAGACGGAAGCAGGACCTACTGAACCAATGGATCCAGGAGGCCCATCATATGCAAGATGCCCCACTACTAAGTAGGTAGCCATGGAATACAGTATGCAAGACATGCTAATATAGTCTAAATAATGGATAGGTATGTCTCAATACCCCTTCATTTACTTCACAGCTGCAGGTGTCTGTGCTGCGAATCAGCAAGCCTATGCAGATAGGCTGCTAAGGCTGCGCCACCAGGCAGGTTAGTAATTATTCTGCATGTATTGTTATATAATATATGTGAGAGAGCATGAAAAAAGTGTTGTAGCCCAATAATACAGCTATAAAATGCCCTGAATAAATTCTCTGCATGTACTGTTATATAACATAAGTCAGAGAGCCAGAAATAGAGTGTAGTAACCCATTAATAAAGGTAAAATAAGTCTGAAATACTATCTCTACATGTACTGTCATATAAAATAAGTGAGCAAGCCTGAAAAAGAGTGTTGTAACCTATCAATAAAGGTATAATATGTCCTGAATAGGTCTTCTGTATGCACTGTAATATCAAATAAAGGAGAGAACCTGTAGAAAAGAGTGTTCAATGTAATTAATAAAGGTATAATACTTGGAGTGTGTTTGTGTCACTTACTTTGAAATGTTGTTGTACCCTTGCATTAAATAAATAGTACTGTTGTATTAAGTGCTGTCAACCCACAGTTGTGCAGTCCCATATGAAGTGGATGAAGGAAGTGCCAGTAGCTGTGAAGCATATAATATTTATTTCCTGAATAAATTCTCTGCATGTACTGTTATATAACATAAGTCAGAGAGCCAGGAATAGAGTGTAGTAACCCATTAATAAAGGTAAAATAAGTCTGGAATACTATCTCTGCATGTACTGTCATATAAAATAAGTGAGCGAGTCTGAAAAAGAGTGTTGTAACCTATCAATAAAGGTATAATATGTCATGAAAAGGTCTTCCCTATGCACTGTAATATCAAATAAAGGAGATAGCCTGAAGAAAAGAGTGTTTAATGTGAATAATAAATGTATAATACTTGGAGTGTGTCTGTGTCACTTACTTAGAAATGTTGTTGTACCCTTGCATTAAATAAATAGTACTGTTGTATTAAGTGCTGTCAACCCACAGTTGTGCAGTCCCATATAAAGTGGATGAAGGAAGTGCCAGTAGCTGTGAAGCATATAACAGTCCTCAACAGTTGTTAAATGGCTGTCATGCATAGGTAAATCTGGCACACGAGTAGCTTGTCAAGGTGTTCCCCAGAAATGTGAATGTGCTACATGAAATGTAGGGTTCTGTAGAAAATTACGTGAAAATGTCACATTAACACATCCAGATATGTAGAAACATAAATATAAAAATAAAATACAACTATGTAGCAGTAACATCTGCATCTTGGAGAGTTACTATGTCAGATATAAGTCAGGTATATAATGAACTAGCCAAACCCATTACACAATCTAATGCATGTTGCCTAGTGTAATAATACATGTAGGGGATATACATCTGCAGTCAATAGGAATGTAGTGTAGAGTAAAAGTGCTAATAAGATGTTAATGGAGGTTTCTTTTTACACCCTAATCCATGTGCATAAACAATACATTTCCACACCTCAATGGGTATGTCTAATCTCAAAACATTTGTTGGGACATATGTCCTATTGTTCTATAAAAATCTGCATTTACTTTGATGCATGTCCCCTGTTAAAACACCACAATCTTGGTGGCCTGTTGCCACCAATCATCCCTGCATGCTGTTGGAATGTCCACTGTCATTCAATATATGCATGCATTATGCTTGGTGTTCAAATGTTGTAACCCTGGTGTGTTGGGGTAATGGAAATATTACTGCATGCTGTTACAACTAACTTGGAATGCTGTTGTCTATGTTGTAATTAAACACACCTAATCACAGAAGGTATGGGAAGGCCGGTCCCAGCAGACCCACCTGTCCCTCCTCAGCTGGCGATTGCACCTGGCACCAGCAGGTCTGGTGCCCAGCCCGGGCTACCCTCCTCCATTGGTCCTGTGCCACCTTTGGGTGGAAGTGCTGCAGGGGATGGGGCTCATCCCCCCCTGCAAGCATAGGTGGAGAAGGGCCACCTGTCACCCTCCGAAGGGTCCGGATCATGGTGCGTAGGGTGATCCAGTGTACCGTCACTGATCCCCTATGCCAGCTCAAGACGAGAGTGGCACGACTCATGGGTGAGCCTGCCCCTCCTACGCAACCCCCAGCAGAGTGACCCTCGGGTCTGTGAAGGTTCAGTGGTGACTACCCATGGGTGGGGATCTCAGACCCACTGTTACCATCTGTGGGCTCATGGGTTTGCGATTTCCAAACATCCGTCCCCGTCAATTGTGTTCACCCACCCCATGTGTCATACTCCACCCCTGTATGTGTCTTGTTTGTCTTATCTGTTTACCTCCCCAACCTACCTCTCCAAATATACCTACTTCCTCTACCTCACTTTTCACTCTCACCTGAAAAAAAAAAAAAAAAAAAGGTCAATCTGTACTCACAAAAAAATTACGCCCCATACATAGCTGTCCATTTCACACACATGTCCACTGGACATGTAAACTGATAATTATAATTGGCAGTACAACATACTTTGTTGTCCTCACCCCTCTCCCAGGGGTGGAAGGTATCAAATTTCACTAAAATTTATTGCATATGCACAGCTGTTGCTGGTAAAGAAATGGGCATCTATAGACCTTCCCTACACCCGTCCTGCATATCCCAAGCTTGTTTTCCTACTGTCTGTCCTTTGTGCCCCCTTTTTCACCACTTTCCTATCTCCCCATTTTCTTTTCATTCAAAGAAATTAGCGGGGGGTTAGCGGGAGTACGCACTTTTAAGCAGTAGTAAGTGGGTTTAAGTGAGTGTGCGCATGTGTGCGCTTAGCAAAGCATCACTAAGCGTTGCACAAACCCACGCAAATCTGCTTACAACTGCTTAAAAGTGCCTTAGTCACTCTATGTCAGGGCCCTTGTTCTGCTCAGCAGCAAAATAAAACACCTCTGTCAGTCTCGCACCCCAGACCTTGGACACACTAGACTGCATGAAGTAACACTAAGCCACAACAGATATACAATAACTTGGCGCTGTAATAAATATATCATGCATTACAATGAGTGAAAGTAAAGGAAAAATAGGTAGGCCATAACAGAAAGCTTGTTCTGTGGATCTTTACCAGCAATTGTGGAATTGCATTACATGAGTTTGATGTGAGAAGCAGCCATTCAAGCAACAAATAATGTTACAGAGGCACTTTACAACCCTCACAGAGTATCATAGCAGGACAAACACTGGCATGTCTGCTTAGGGCAGGGGCCATTCCTCCTAACTGTGACTACTTTTCAGGGATGTCCCTGATTGTGAAGCATATTTAAGCTGTGTCCCTCTGAATCCCTCTGAAAAGTACTGACATCAGTCAGAAATGTGGGGTATTGCACAATGAATACTGACAATAATAACAGTAGACACCGCTTGTACTTCATAAAAGTAGTACTAATCTATATGCACTGCTTCACTCAAGTCTACATTTACTGTCCCTATTATGTGTAAGGTGTACCTCACTTTTAACTACCTATCCCTGATTCCATGCAAAGATGTATCTGAGTGTTTCATAGGCCTGGCAGAGGCACAAACACACAGGCATATAAGCTATTCTGCTGTTACACACTCTGCAAATAGCTTTGGTAGGACCTCCACAAGCATACCCTTATGAAGAAGTACAACACAGAAATACCAAAGGATGTAGCCATGTACTGGTAGCAACTGACTGCAACAAAGCCATTGTGCCAGTCCTGAAAACACCTGTGAGTTGCACAGACAAAGAATAACAGTGTAACTTCTGGCTACCATCTGGATAGGTTTACAGTTGGGAACTATGCAGACAGACCACCTGCCTTGATAAACTAACAGGTACACACCAATCCTTTAAGTCCAGTAAGATAATATTCACACAATAATACATAATGGTCTCTGTATGTAGGCATCCCCCCCACAATTAAAAGATACTTGTGTGTTTAGGGTCTACCAAGGGTGTAGGTAGGCATACTCAGTACTGGAATTGTCCAGTTGTCCTGCTAACCCTGTGCTAATGTCAACAATAAAAAACACAAACCCTGCAGTAGTGAATACATTAATATTCACAGTATAACAGTTCACAAACAGTTCATGTGCCAAAAGAATACTTCTCAATAACTACATTTGTATAGCAGTTAATTATATGAGTAGAAAATAAACTACGTAGTCACATAAATGTTGTATAAGCATTTGTAGGGGTGAGTAAAACTCTACACTGATAGCTCTGTACCTGAAGTGGCAACAGTCAGGTCTGAGTACAGCATGTACATCACTGTCTACACCTCTAGCTTCATTTATAAGACGTATACCAACCTTCTGACTTACACAACAGTGTCCACAGCAACCAAGCATGGGCCCCACTCTGGAAATCTGAAAGGGCTACGCCTACATACCATAGCAATTTATAGCATTGGGTTGCTATGACAGTGAGTACTGCAATTACCACACAGCAGGCTGTATGCATTTACCAAATGCTGGGCACCAGATTGGTGCAGAGGGCATCGCATGCACATGCACAGATACCTATAAAAGTAGATTGTACTTGCTATCCTCACATGCAAACATTACATTGCATGTGTCAGCAACTGTAGAACTCCTGGAGAGTAGTGACAAAGTGTAGTACTTAATAAATACATATATAATTAAGTAACAAATATATATACTTACTTAAAAACTAAAGTTATTAATTAAGAAAAAAAACTTTATTAATAACCAAAAATTAAACTTAAGTAAAAATCTTTACTAAATAAAAAAAAAAACATTGTCAAAGCATACACAGATGGACCTTAAAGGGACAAACAGGTATGTAACAGTTTGTAGTTACCGGCAAGTAGTAGATGTTTATGAACAGTACCGTTCATACACTGAAACATGCATATGTAGCAGCAGTAGGTATGTATGCACTGATGCCATGCATAACTACTGCCATGGAGAAATTAGTGTGTATCTGTGTGCAGTGGGACATAACTTTGACATATGTAGCTCAGCATTATATGTCAAACATCTGAACATGTTATCTATGGTCTGTACAGTACTGAATTTAATTGCAGTTTGTGGGGAGTAGTGCAAACACCATTCTAAATTTGGATGTGACAGAGTAAGACATGCATGATAGTCACATAATGTGTAGCTTAGCATTGGCAACTGCTGTACCAGGCTAGTATAGTAATGTAGCATTTGCAGCTATATATACTCCATGTACTATTACTGTATGCACACATGTGACAACTGTCCATGTTGTAGCAAAGCCCAACAGGTCATCTGTGAGGTGTATGGACTTACAACAGTGTGGACCCTGTGTGTGTGGCACACACATATGGAGAGATATATATGTGTCTGATATATTAGCATCTGAACATGTGCATAGAGCAAGGGACATACTGAAACTGTTTGTGAAGGGTGGACATTTATATGTTGGTACAGGTTGTTATGTGCATATTTATATGTAGGTTGTAGTGTGTGTCAAACAAGACAGCATATAGTGCTGGCATATGACATGCGGTGTTTAAACGCCATGGGTATGATTTGTTAGGTTTTTAGTCTTCCAGATAAGGGGTCCTGCTAAAGATACATGGGCTGAGAATACCTTCCATGCATTCTGCACAAGACTGTTCAATATCATTACATAACTTTATCCCTCTCAACCTTTGCATAATTGATATTCCCACCATGAAAGGTGGACTGTACATGTGCCGATATGTATATCTATATGTACACCAATGGATGGTCATATGTACGCTCAAGCTCAATGTTGTACACGTATTCCCATCCCTGTTGTTAAAAACCCTGTACCCATGAACTACCACATAGGTGGTAGTCTACTCAACACCGAAAGTGTGACACAGGTGGACAATAGTGTCCCTTTTGATAATCACAGTGCCACACTAGTCATGTAAACTGAGTACGGTCCACATGTCATCAGAAAAGGTGTGTCATCCATGGAAATAGAGGTCAGTGTTCCACTCTACTCATCAGTCATAACACCCATCATAGAGTACAATGGCCCTGTTGGTGTGTACCTCAGAAGACACCCACAACAACTGTAGATGCCAGACACATACCTCACAAAGAGTATTACCAGACTCAAACAGATGCCCTATGCAGACTGTCTTACAAAACCACAGCTACACTGTGTCGCATACCGCCTACCCAGAGGCTACTTCTGCCTAACATACAAAGCTATGCCAAACCCACAGGTGTTGGACATGCTCCATGTAAACAGATGAAACTCCATACAAGCTACACACTGTACTGATCTAAACCTTGTAACGTCAAAAAGCAGAACATGCTTGAGTGGTACATTATTATCTCAGACACATACCATACTCTGGAACTAACTACCTATCAATAGCAAATGAAGGTCCTCATTAGCAGTTGCCATGAATAATCATGATGATTGGATGTGAGATAGGAAACACAACCCGGGAATCGCCTCTGTGTCTCTGCATGACAGGGGCACATGAACCTACATTACATGGGTGTTGAAGGGCAGGGTACCATATGGTTAGGCTTCCATAGGCCCTACAGAAAATAGCCTATTAGCTACCTAGGACCTGATACACACACGCATGTACCTGTTGCATTACTTGCTATGTGAGGTTGACTGGGTGTGATGGAGAATGCGCAGGCGAATGTGTCAAAGATGTGTGATAGCCTAGTGTGAAACTGTGTATATCATGTTATGTAGTGTTGTAGCTCTAATCCCAGCAAAAGATCCGTATGCTATTGCTAGGCAGGAAAAGCAGTATGGCATATGGTGTGACGTAGTCCCATGGTGTTGACTGGAGTGTGCCATTGTAGGCTAAAGCAGTACATGTATGCTTATTGATTGTTAACACTAGTGAATACAAATCCCATATGAACTGTAGTACTACCTGAAGCTGTAGGCCTAAATAGCACAGTATGGTTTATATCCACATTGCTTGGAAACACTGTTTTGTTTATTACCTGTAGTCCTCACACATTACATACCTCAGGCATGAGGTTTTGTAGGTGCTGACACACAGTACTGTATGGTACACAGGTAAAAATAATCTGTGTTGCCATACCTTTGTATCTTGTATGTATGTCTGATGTGTGTGTGGGTATGCCTGTAACATGGCCTTGGTGACATGTGTGTCACAGGATATAAGTGCATATCTAGCAACATGTATAGTGTAATACAGCAGTATGCCACCTATAGTGATGAATGTGCACATATGTTACTGAGGGGTTTGCTATCAAAAAGTAGCATGGTGTACTGGTATTACTGTAACTGTACTTTACATTCATTTCAATGGATGACAAATGTCTGTATGCATTAGCTTCATATACACCTCCTGTGGCTAGGTGGTGCATTGTGTCACATACAATGTGCCATGTACTGTTGTATAGTCTTACATACTGGTTTCACTTTGTTGCTGTGCAGAACATGGTTTGGTATATAGTATGTGCCAGGCACTGTCAGGCAGTTGTGGGCTGAGCAGTCATATGTGGTATTAAAAGTGCATATCTACTGACAGCCAATAGGTTGCAATATATGGCATTTCATTGATGTCTGTACTTTAGAATGTTAAGTGTGCCACATGACTTGCTCACAATTACTGTTTTATTGTCTTCCAGGGACATGTCTCACAACAGGAAACCCGTGTATTCCCCTGAGGAGAAGGAAGTCATCGTAGATGCCCTAATACATCATCACAACCTGCTGTTCTCCAGAATCAGCCAGGACCAGCATGGGCGCATTGCACTGTGGCAGGATGTTGTCCATTGGGTGAATGATGTAGGCATACATAACCGGACTTATGAGCAGGTACACCATCACTGCAGTGATTTAATCAGACATGTCCAGCAGCATGCCTCAACAGCTTGCCACAGGTGGTGGTGCAGCAACACATCTCCCCCTCACCAGAGTGGAAGAGCCACTCCTCAGCGTGGTGGCTCCTGGTCAAACAGTACAACAGACCTCTGTCATCATGGAGGCTGGAGTCACCCAGCACGTAGATACAGAGCGTGCAGGTAACATGGCATATCTGTAGACCACTGTTAGCTCAATTGTTAGAACATGCATTTATCAGATGTGTACTGTGTATTCAGAAGATGTGGAGCCTGGTGTCATGCAATACTGATAATTTGGGACATAATCTGTATGGCTGTGACTGTCACCTCTTGTACTACTGTAAAATTGCAAACGCACAGCAGCAATGCCATAGTTGTTGACACTGACAAACTGTCTCATATCCTTGCAGGTCCCTCTGGTGTGATAGCAAGACAGCAGACCCATGCTGGTGAGTGTTCTACATTTATTATAGCATATAACATGTGCATGTCATAGGAGAGTTGTAGGCCATATGCACATGTTAAACACCTACACATAGTGCATGCTCTGCATGTTCTCTGTGGGACTATGCACATCCCAGTAACATGAGTAGCTGTCTCAAACACATGCAATACACAGAGCATCCCAACCAATTGTGGTACACTGTAGTGGACATTGTATAGGCAGAGTCAATACACATGCACACAACATACACCACTTTTTCATATGCAGTATGTGTTAATATGATGCACACGGCGTATGTAGACACCTGCTGTAAGGTCATACTCCAGTATCCCAAATGTCATCAACACAGCACACATGCAATACCTGAGGGGTAGAGGCTTATCATGGGGCAGTGTGACACGCATCAACACACAACACAGTCATGTTAGGCATGCTCCCTATTGAACACCTGACATGCCCATGTAACAACTGGCTGTGAAATGGTTAATGTAGTCAAAGTGGTGCAGATCAGGTACAGCAAGATAGTTGCCAGTGTGACATACATTAGTGGCCTTGAGTGACCACACGATGCTGCTTGATGATGGCTCATGGTACTACACTACATCCAGTTACAGTAACTACAGTACTACACATAGCATTCATTGTTATACCTGACAGTTGTGTGCATCCGGCCATGGTATGCATACCTATGAGTGATGGTGCACAGGACATTGGAAAGTGTTTCAGACTTGCACTGCAAAGTTGTGTCCATGTACACATTGTGTTCCAGGGTGAGGCCAATCATTGAACAACACACATGCATAAACGACAAGTATACTGTTATCAACAAGGACTTTCTACACTCGCACTGCATGCTGTTGAGTAACACACATCCTGCATGCCAACACGTGTGATAGGACTCTTTCGCTTGTGATACTGTACTCCACCATCAACCACTAATGAATATGTTTCATATTGCTGCTGGTGTGTGTGTGTGTGTGTGTGTGTGTGTGTGTGTGTGTGTGTGTGTGTGTGTGTGTGTGTGTGTGTGTGTCAACTTGACTGAGTAGTGTATTTGTGTGCATGTGTGCCTGTGTGCCTGTGTGCCTGTGTGCATGTGTTCATGTGTTCATGTGTGCATATGTGCATGTGTGCATGTGTTCATGTATACATGTGTTCATGTGTTCATGTGTGCATGTGTGCATGTGTGCATGTGCTCATGTGTGCATGTGTGCATGTATGGATGTGTGCTAACATCCTGTACAGATGGTAAAGTGTGTTTCCTGTCTCCCTCTCACAGGTGCTGAGGTATTGTTGGATGAGTGCAGCAGGGAACCTTAAGTCACTGCCACAAATAGTGGACATGATGATACATGTGTTGTGGCACAGGCAGGTTTGACAGGGTCTGTCGTTGGTCCGCCAATCGACAGTACACAGCTTTCCACCCCATCTATGCACACATGCATACTGCCAATACATCCCTCAATACCAATGGTCTTAGCTGAGGAACAGCATACAGTAGGCATTGACCAGGACAGTGTGGTATCTATGGCACATGCAACCCCACACAGCAGCCATGCCCAGACACCTGGAATGGTACCACATAGGCATATGTGCAGGGGTTCTTGTGGGAGCACTGCTGGTCGTAATGCCCCTGGCAGACATGCCCCCACAGGTCTCACAACCTCTGGTATGGTCCGGGCTGTAATGCAAGCACAGGCACGTATGGAACGGTACACCAGGGAGGCACTAAGGGTGCAGAGGGCTCATAACACCGCTATCAATGACAGTATCCGTGACCTTGCAGGTGCCATCCATAATTACACCGATGTCATTGATAGATGTTGGGGGGAGACACTAGATGTCCTCCGCAATGTAATGTCCATGTGCCAGGACAGTACAGGACAGCTGAGACATCAATGTGGATGTATGCCAGCAACATCATCAGCTGGCAGTCATCACGGACAACACACAAGACCCAGCCGCTCCCGTAGTGGCAGTACCAGCCCCAGCAATGTTGTGGCTGGGCTGTTGGTAGACTGTCCAAGATGACCATGTGCATGTGGCTCTGGCCAGGCCCAGCAGGGACATGGGTCCAGTCACTGTCCGATACTGTCCGTGTCATCCCTGCCAGGCACAGGTACTGTGTCTGTGGCCGGAGACAGTGATCTGTACAGCCTGGCAGGTACAGTCTGTGGCTGTCCCACAACCTCCCATATTTGGCAGCCACAAGGGGGAACTGTGTGCATGCAGACACACACACATAAACCCAAAACCTAGGGCTAACACATACACACAATTACATCAGCACTAACCCATACTGTACTGTTGTCCCACACACACACACACACACACACACACACACACACACACACACACACACACACACACACACACACACACACATATATACATGTCGATTGGATGGATCGTTGTCGGGCTCTGGCAAACCAATAACACACCCTGTGCATATGATGAAACTGTGCCACCTCCTGTCATCTGTGACATTGATGCAGGAACAGGCTAACATGGTGCTGATACACAGGGTGACCTAATAGCAGTGTAGCAATCTTAGCATGTTGTCAACAGTAAAGTGTAATGATATCCTTGTAGGTATTCCTCAGCAGGCATGATGCATCAAAGCTATGATTATCAATGTAGTATTGTTTACACCAGTGTTAATTCCAAACATGGATTGTCCGCCCATGTGCCACTTGGCCGATGTGTGTGGTACTGGCAGCATGTGTTGGTGAGTGGACGTTACGTGTGTGATGTGTGCAGTACAGATTTGCAGGTGTACATTTGTGAACATGGTGGAGGTGCACTGTCTGCATGTATGTGCATGGTGGACACATGGGAAGGGTGACATGCCCTGTATTACACAGTGTTAACACTTCATATTTCCTATTGGTGGCCAGTATGCATTTTACGACACATATGTTACAACTTGGGTACACGTGTGTATGACATGGCATGACACTATGCTGTGGGTGATACTGTTAATATCGGTCATTGGTTTGCATTCTGGTAGTGTACATAGCCTCAACAGCCTGATTTTAACCAATCGTTAGATGATGTCTTGACAACTGACACACAGCTGTAGGATACACAGTAGCATTTGTATCCTTCTGGTACTGTACTATACCAGTTACCAGTGGTATTGACCACCACACATTCCCATGACCACTCCTGTTTGGCATGTGGCCATCCTAAGTACAAGCAGACACACTAGGGATTTGTCCGTCCATGTCTGGTAATGCATACAGTGGCCTACTATGCATTCTCTGGATTAGACACTTATCCTCCACAAGGATATCATACAGACAGATACCTGTTGACAAACTCATGCTGTGAAGCTATGAGCCAACTATAGCATAGTCATCCACATTTACTATACATAGTATCCTGACAGTACCACATTGGTAGTAGCCCACAACATGTAGCAGGGGTACTGATGTGTACATACAGCCACATGTGATGTCATCTGTCCTTTGATATTCACATTCCCAAAGGTATGCTGATGTCCCTCAGTGTATCACATAAGCAATAAGAGGTCTGTATGCATATCCATGGAGTTGTTGTACACCTATAATGAATGCCCATTATTGACAGACTGTGTTGTGTTTGAACATGTCTGAAATATGCCCCAGGCATAAACCCTCACTCACACTACTCTATAGAAACTGTCATGTGTGTGTGTGACACAGATGACCTAGGGCACAGATCACTACAGTGGCTGGACTTGTCACATACATACATATGTGACCTACGGTCTAAGAAGCAGCAGCACCAACTGTCAATGGTAACAGATGTATTCGTGTTGAAAGCAGGCTTCACACCTATGAAGTGATTGAGGTCACATGTACATATATGTCTTTGCCACACAGTTACCAATTGAAGTCACATGTACATATGTGTTTTTGCCACACAGATACCTGAAGTGTGCAATGCACATACTTTTGTTTTACTGATATGTCATACAGTAGTAAAAGCAAAACCCACAACACATTGATCAACAGTGTCACACACACACCCTCAGCAATTGCAGGATTCAAACCCCTACATAAGTATGTTATGATACTAGAGAGACATGCATTCACATGACGCGCTATATACTGTATTGGGAGCTTCCATTTCCACTGCTGTATTTGTGGGATACTGGTATCATCAGACCTGTCAAAGAGGAATTTACCCCTTTTAATGTGTTTTCACAATCTCCAAAAAGACCACTCTTCTCAAAGGAAATCACACACACACACACAGCAATTGCAGGATTCAAACCCCTAACTAACTATGTTATGATACTAGAGAGATACGCAGTAACACGACGTGCGATATGCTTTACTGGGAGTTTTCATTTCCACTGCTGTATTTGTGGGATACTGACATCATCAGACTTGCCAAAGAGGAATTTTCCTCTTTTAATGTGTTTTCCCAGTCGCCAAAAAGGCCACTCCTCTCAAAGGAAATCACACACACACATACCCCCCCCCCCACACACACACACACACACACACTCAGCAATTGCAGGATTCAAATCCCTACATAACTATGTTATGATACTAGAGAGATACGCATTAACATAACGCACTATAGGCTTTACTGGGAGTTTTCATTTCCACTGCTGTATTTGTGGGATACTGACATCATCAGACTTGCCAAAGAGGAATTTACCTCTTTTAATGCATTTTCACAGTCTCCAAAAAGGCCACTCCTTTCAAAGGAAATTATACACACACATACACCACCCCACACATACAGTAATTGCATGATTCAAACCTCTACCTAACTATATTATGATACTAGAGAGATATGTATTAACACGACACGCTATATGCTTTACTAGTAGTTTTCATTTCCACTGCTGTATTTGTGGGATACTTACATCATCAAACCTGCCAAAGAGGAATTTCCCTATTGTGTTTTCACAGTCACCAAAAAGGCCACTCTTCTTAAAGGAAATCACACACACTCTTCTTAAAGAAAATCTCACACACACACACTCAGCAATTGCAAGATTCAAACCCCTACTTAACTATGTTATGATACTAGAGAGATACGTATTAACACGGCGTGCTATAGGCTTTACTGGGTGATTTCATTTCCACTGCTGTATTTGTGGGATACTGACATCATCAGACTTGTCAAAGAGGAATTTACCTCTTTTAATGTGTTTTCCCAGTCTCCAAAAAGGCCACTCTTCTCAAATTAAATAGTACCCACACATACACTCAGCAATTGCAGGATTCAAACCTCTACCTAGCTTATGATACTAGAGAAATACGAATTAACATGGCACGCTATATGCTTTACTAGGGGTTTTCTTTTCCACTTCTGTATTTGTGGGATACTGACATTATCAGACTTGCCAAAGAGGAATTTACCTCTTTTAATGTGTTTTCACAGTCTCCAAAAAGGCTTAAGAAAAAACAGTCTCTTGCACCAAAGTCCTCTGTACATAGCAGATCCATGAATATCCAAAAACAAGCAAACAGAGGACAACCACGTCGATAAAAGTACCATAAAACTTTATTTCCACAGATCTTGGATGCATACTACTATAATGAAGTAAATTGTTACGCCAACATTCTTTCTTGAACAGTGACGTGGTGACTTTCCCCATCACATCCCTTTATATTCTAACATCTAAAAAATCTATTATTACTGGTGGAATAATGAATGGTAAATCTAAAGAATGCAGAACTATCTTCTAAATATTGAACAAACATTTCTAACTGTTGTACATATCCATCCCATATGAAAAAAACGTCATCTACGAAACATACATAAAAATCGCAAATATTGTGTCCATGCATGTGTAGAATTAAATATAACCTGATCTTCCCAATGCGCCAATACCAAGTTGTTGTATGAATTGGCACAGGGTGTACCCATGGCAACACCCTGTTTCTGTCTATAATACATGCCCTGACAAGCAAATATGTTGTTTTCCAAGACTACTTGCAATAATTTACACACACATTGAACCTCATCATCATTAAACTGTGTTTTACAGCATAATAATTGTTCTATTGCTTGAACTCCATAGACATTGTCAATAACAGTAAATAAATTATTTACATCCAATGTCACAAATATTGACCTTGTCTCATTACTTGTTAATAAATATTCTGATACAGAACCCAAAAAATGTGCTGTGTCCCTTAAAATCCTTGGAACATCCTCCACTATAGGTCTCAGTGTGGTTTCCAACCAGATGGATATGTGCACTGTGACCCAACCCCTACCTGACACAATAGGTCTCAGGGGTGGGTCTTTAGCATCCTTATGAATCTTAGGAAAGGGCTTTAATCATTGGTATAACAGGATTTTGTATAAATAAAAAATCTCTTAGGTCCTCATTAATAAAACCTGCTGAATGCATGTTCCTAATAGAATTGTGTACTTTACCTATGTGGTTATTAACCATGATGGGATTCATCCTAATAAAAGTATGCACGTCACTAAGCATCACATTTAATTTGGAGCAATACATTGATT
The DNA here is from genome assembly GCF_019279795.1 of Protopterus annectens. Taxonomy (NCBI): domain Eukaryota; kingdom Metazoa; phylum Chordata; order Ceratodontiformes; family Protopteridae; genus Protopterus; species Protopterus annectens. The sequence goes on along the minus strand of NC_056732.1, from coordinate 747,423,904 downwards.
TGTTCATTATAACAACCCCCCCCCCTTATCTGCTTGTTTCACAATGATGTTTTCATTTTGTGTTAGTTCTTGTAACGCTTCTTTCTGTTCAAGGGTTAAGTTATGAAACTTTTTCTTCCTAAAACTATTAAAATATTCTTCAAATTCTTGTTCACACATTCTAATGAAAACATTTAATGCTGGAATAAAAATTGGCCATGAAAGTGCTAGGATGTTTAAGTTTTAAAACATTGCTTACATTTTCATTTGCATTACTAGTAACATTTCTAATATCCTGATACATCTGTTGTAACATCACATTTCTTGCGAAACTTAAAATATCTAAAATCACCTGACTGTGCTCTGCTAGAGCCTCCGGTATAAACGTCAGTCCCTTGTTGAGTACTTCCAATGTTATATCATCCAGAATAATATCTGAAATATTAACAACAATATCACCATTGTCACTGACCCCCCTAGTCATTCCGGAACCTTTCGTCTCTTGTGTTCGTTTGTCTGCGACACACTCCATCTGCGCACATTCTTCTTGCTCACTGGTGCTGGCAGCATTGGAAAAGTTCTGCTGTAAACATTGGAAACATTCTTTGGTCTAGCTCCCTGCATTAGTCCAACATTGCTGGAATCATTGTTAACAGAATGTCCTTGTCGTATTTCCTCCGTGTTACAAGGCATACACACTGTGGTTGTTGTATGCGAGGGATTGAGCGTAGAACCAGGAAGTGGAGGGCACATACTCTGTTTACTATTGGTGGTGTTCTCTTTATGTGCTAATCTCTCCTCCATTTGTTAGTTTGGGGCTGGCTCCCTATTGGTGGCACCCATATGCCTCTCAGTAGTAAATAGTGAAAGCGCTAAGTACTTAATTTTTTATATATTTCAGTTAATTTCAGTTAGTTTCGTTTTGTGTTTTCGGTGTATTGTGAATAAATTTATTTCGAGTGAACTACTCAGGAGCCTTTGTCGTGTTTTACCAGTTTTTACAGTTCGTGGATATACAATAATGAAGGTGAGCCTGAATTTCAAGAATTGGCCCTGAAGCTGTATAAAGATGTTATGAGACTGAAGCGGCTTCAGTGGCAAAGATTACATCTAGAGGTATGCCTGAAATATAATGTAATCCCTAGGGGCATGCGAGTTTTATGCATGCCGACACAGGGTGAAATGTATCCTGACCTTTTAGCCAAATGGCAGGAAATTAACCTGCAAACTAGTTTATCCTACATACGTTTGTTGCTAGAACACTTCAACCCTATTGAACAACAACTTGTTAGAGACATTCAAGAGTTACAAAAGGATATGGAGAATCGATTTTCAGAGGAGCACCAGCTGGAGAGATTAAATAATATTTTTTACTCAGCGTCAGTGTATGACAGCAAACTACAACAAATTAAGACCAAAAAATTAGAGCGAGATCCTAAGGAGTTCTCCCTGAATAATATATTCAGTTGGCCTAGGGGTAGAGCGGATACTATTGAGAGGCATATGGGCCCTACCAATAGGGAGCCAGCCCCAAACCAACAAATGGAGGAGAGATTAGCATGTAAAGAGAACACCACCAATAGTAAACAGAGTATATGCCTTCCACTTCCTGGTTCTACGGTCAATCCCTCGCATACAACAACCACAGTGTGTATGCCTTGTAACACGGAGGAAATACGACAAGGACATTCTGTTAACAATGATTCCAGCAATGTTGGACTAATGCAGGGAGCTAGACCAAAGAATGTTTCCAACGTTTACAGCAGAACTTTTCCAATGCTGCCAGCACCAGTGCGCAAGAAGAACGTGCGCAGATGGAGTGTGTCGCAGACAAACGAACACAAGAGACAAAAGGTGTCGGAATGACTAGGGGGGTCAGTGACAATGGTGATATTATTGTTAATATTTCAGATATTATTCTGGATGATATAACATTGGAAGTACTCAACAAGGGACTGACGTTTATACCGGAGGCTCTAGCAGAGCACAGTCGGGTGATTTTAGATATTTTAAGTTTCGCAAGAAATGTGATATTACAACAGATGTATCAGGACACTAGAAATGTTACTAGTAATGCAAATGAAAATGTAAGCAATGTTTTAAAACTTAAACATCCTAGCACTTTCATGCCAATTTTTAATCCAGCATTAAATGTTTTCATTAGAATGTGTGAACACGAATATGAAGAATATTTTAATAGTTTTAGGAAGAAAAAGTTTCATAACTTAACCCTTGAACAGAAAGAAGCATTACAAGAACTAACACAAAATGAAAACATCATTGTGAAACAAGCAGATAAGGGGAGGGGGGGACAATTGTTATAATGAACAAATCAATGTATTACTCCAAATTAAATGTGATGCTTAGTGACGTGCATACTTTTATTAGGATGAATCCCATCATGGTTAATAACCACATAGGTAAAGTACACAATTCTATTAGGAACATGCATTCAGCAGGTTTTATTAATGAGGACCTAAGAGATTTTTTATTTATACAAAATCCTGTTACAACGATGTTTAAAGCCCTCCCTAAGATTCATAAGGATGCTAAAGACCCACCCCTGAGACCTATTGTGTCAGGTAGGGGTTGGGTCACAGAGCACATATCCATCTGGTTGGAGACCACACTGAGACCTATAGTGGAGGATGTTCCAAAGATTTTAAGGGACACAGCACATTTTTTGGGTTCTGTTTCAGAATATTTATTAACAAGTAATGAGACAAGGTCAATATTTGTGACATTGGATGTAAATAATTTATTTACTGTTATTGACAATGTCTATGGAGTTCAAGCAATAGAACAATTATTATGCTGTAAAACACAGTTTAATGATGATGAGGTTCAATGTGTGTGTAAATTATTGCAAGCATTCTTGGAAAACAACATATTTGCTTGTCAGGGCATGTATTATAGACAGAAACAGGGTGTTGCCATGGGTACACCCTGTGCCAATTCGTACGACAACTTGGTATTGGCGCATTGGGAAGATCAGGTTATATTTAATTCTACACATGCATGGACACAATATTTGCGTTTTTTATGTATGTTTCGTAGATGACATTTTTTTCATATGGGATGGATATGTACAACAGTTAGAAATGTTTGTTCAATATTTAGAAGATAGTTCTGCATTCTTTAGATTTACCATTCATTATTCCACCAATAATATAGATTTTTTAGATGTTAGAATAGAAAGGGATGTGATGGGGAAAGTTACCACGTCACTGTTCAAGAAAGAATGTTGGCGTAACAATTTACTTCATTATAGCAGTATGCATCCAAGATCTGTGGAAATAAAGTTTTATGCTACTTTTATCGATGTGGTTGTCCTCTGTTTGCTTGTTTTTGGAGTCTCCAAAAAGGCCACTCCTCTCAAATGAAATCACACACACACACACACACACACACAGCAATTACAGGATTCAAACCTCTGCCTAACTATGTTATGATATTATAGAAATACTCATTAACATGACATGCTATATGCTATACTGGGTGGTTTCTTTTCTCCTGCTATATTTGTAGGATGCTGACATCATCAGACTGGACATGGTAATGTGTGTGCACTTTGTTTTATGCAATCCCAGAAATGAACCATGTGGTTCAACAGGTGTTAACAGCTTGAACAGGACTCCACAATTCTTAGCTTGTGTAATCTATCTGTGGACAAATTGCCATTCCTTCATATGACAATACATATTTATACACAGATTGTTGATTTTGTGGATATGACATGTGTCTGGGATGTTGATAAAAGGCTATTCAAAGTCTATGTGGGACGTGTGTAGCTCCTTACAGTGATGTATGTCCTGGGTGGCTGCCTTGCAAACAGTCTAGCAGGTTTGGGAAACATGATCTGCCCATGAACATACCACAGTTGGTAGGGTTGTGTGTTTGTCGGCTTCCAATAGCTCTGTTTATGACTTCAATCATGATGGACTCCATGGCCTTGCAGTTCAGACTTCATAGGCCTATAGGACTATACTTCCTATGGTCTGTTGTGCACCAACACTTGTGGGGTGTGCCATATGTTGCTGTTCACATTCTGTTGCTGTATTGTCAGGCTCTGGATTGCATTGTATAAGTGGAAATTCCTTAAGATTCCAAGAGCAGGCTAAGTTATTTCTTACACTTATTTCACTAAATTGCACTTCTGAAATGCTTATAATTATGCTATACAGTTGATCTACTATATTTTTACACTGTTATAAAGCTTTTTTATTGTTTCACTGCATTTATGTACTATTTTAAACTGTTTTAACATTACTTAACTGTAAGCTGCTTATTCATACTGAGAGTTGTATTTTCTGTTTGTGAGTGCTCTATCCGAACTTTTATGTGTATTTTGTCTGTTAAAAGCATTCTCGAGTCTGCTCCTTGATCTGTTTAAAACTTTAATTTAGTGGCTACAGCTAGGAACTGTAATAGTGTGCATTACTATAATTGCTTTTTTTTTTAAATTACTAAATTATAAACTGCTTTTTCATACTGAGACTTGGATTCTCTCTTTGTGGGTGTTCTTTTCTATGCTTTTAAAGTGAGGTTTCTGTGTTCTGCTCAGGTGGCATAATCTTGATAGAGACCTGTTGTGTAGGCTGGAAGTTTTCTTTGTGTTTCTGGAAGACATTTTATGCTGATTGTCTTCATTATTATTGAGACTAACAAGGCCTCCTGACCTTCTGTGGTATGAGTGATTGGGTAATAGCAGGGGCTGAGTAGTAATCTAATCTTCCATCTCTTCCATTCTTACTGCTATATAAACCCTGTGTCTTATAAAGGTTCTGCCTGTATTGTCAGGCTCTGGATTGCATTGCATAAGTGGAAATTCCTTAAGATTCCAAGAGCAGGCTAAGTTATTTCTTACACTTATTTCACTAAATTGCACTTCTGAAATGCTTATAATTATGCTATACAGTTGATCTACTATATTTTTGCACTGTTATAAAGCTTTTTTATTGCGTCACTGCATTTATGTACTATTTTAAACTGTTTTAACATTACTTAACTGTAAACTGCTTATTCATACTGAGAGTTGTATTTTCTGTTTGTGAGTGCTCTATCCGAACTTTTATGTGTATTTTGTCTGTTAAAAGCATTCTCGAGTCTGCTCCTTGATCTGTTTAAAACTTTAATTTAGTGGCTACAGCTAGGAACTGTAATAGTGTGCATTACTATAATTGCTTTTTTTTTAAATTACTAAATTATAAACTGCTTTTTCATACTGAGACTTGGATTCTCTCTTTGTGGGTGTTCTTTCTATGCTTTTAAAGTGAGGTTTCTGTGTTCTGCTCAGGTGGCATAATCTTGATAGAGACCTGTTGTGTAGGCTGGAAGTTTTCTTTGTGTTTCTGGAAGACATTTTATGCTGATTGTCTTCATTATTATTGAGACTAACAAGGCCTCCTGACCTTCTGTAGTATGAGTGATTGGGTAATAGCAGGGGCTGAGTAGTAATCTGATCTTCCATCTCTTCCATTCTTACTGCTATATAAACCCTGTGTCTTATAAAGGTTCTGCCTGTATTGTCAGGCTCTGGATTGCATTGCATAAGTGGAAATTCCTTAAGATTCCAAGAGCAGGCTAAGTTATTTCTTACACTTATTTCACTGAATTGCACTTCTGAAATGCTTATAATTGTGCTATACAGTTGATCTACTATATTTTTGCACTGTTATAAAGCTTTTTTATTGCTTCACTGCATTTATGTACTGTTTTAAACTGTTTAACATTACTTAACTGTAAACTGCTTTTTCATACTGAGAGTTGTATTTTCTGTTTGTGAGTGCTCTATCTGAACTTTTCTGTGCATTTTTGTCTGTTAAAAGCATTCTCGAGTCTGCTCCTTGATCTGTTTAAAACTTTCATTTAGTGGCTACAGCTAGGAACTGTAATAGTGTGCATTACTATAATTGCTTTTTTATTTACATTACTAAATTGTAAACTGCTTTTTCATACTGAGACTTGGATTTTCTCTTTGTGGGTGTTCTTTCTATGCTTTTAAAGTGAGGTTTCTGTGCTCTGCTCAGGTGGCATAATCTTGATAGAGGCCTGTTGTGTAGGCTGGAAGTTTTGTTTGTGTTTCTGGCAGACATTTTATGCTGATTGTCTTCATTATTATTGAGACTAACAAGGCCTCCTGACCTTCTGTAGTATGAGTGATTGGGTAATAGCAGGGGCTGAGTAGTAATCTGATCTTCCAACTCTTCCATTCTTACTGCTATATAATCCCTGTGTCTTATAAAAGTTCTGCTTGTATTGTCAGGCTCTGGATTGCATTGCATAAGTGGAAATTCCTTAAGATTCCAAGAGCAGGCTAAGTTATTTCTTACACTTATTTCACTGAATTGCACTTCTGAAACTCTTACAGTTGTGCTATACAGTTGATCTACTATATTTTTGCAGTGTTATAAAGCTTTTTAATTGTTTCACTGCATTTATGTACTGTTTTAAACTGTTTTAACATTACTTAACTGTAAACTGCTTTTTCATACTGAGAGTTGTATTTTCTGTTTGTGAGTGCTCTATTCGAACTTTTCTGTGCATTTTTGTCTGTTAAAAGAATTCTCGAGTCTGCTCCTTGATCTGTTTAAAACTTTAATTCAGTGGCTACAGCTAGGAACTGTAATAGTGTGCATTACTATAATTGCTTTTTTTATTTAAATTACTAAATTGTAAACTGCTTTTTTATACTGAGACTTGGATTTTCTCTTTGTGGGTGTTCTTTCTATGCTTTTAAAGTAAGGTTTCTGTGCTCTGCTCAGGTGGCATAATCTTGATAGAGGCCTGTTGTGTAGGCTGGAAGTTTTGTTTGTGTTTCTGGCAGACATTTTCTGCTGATTGTCTTCATTATTATTGAGACTAACAAGGCCTCCTGACCTTCTGTAGTACGAGTGATTGGGTAATAGCAGGGGCTGAGTAGTAATCTGATCTTCCAACTCTTCCATTCTTACTGCTATATAAACCCTGTGTCTTATAAAGGTTCTGCTTGTATTGTCAAGCTCTGGATTACATTGCATAAGTGGAAATTCCTTAAGATTCCACGAGCAGGCTAAGTTATTTCTCACACTTATTTCACTAAATTGCACTTCTGAAACTCTTATAATTGTGCTATATAGTTGATCTACTATATTTTTGCAGTGTTATAAAGCTTTTTTTATTGTTTCACTGCATTTTTGTACGGTTTTAAACTGTTTTAACATTACTTAACTGTAAACTGCTTTTTCATACTGAGAGTTGTATTTTCTGTTTGCGAGTGCTCTATCCGAACTTTTCTGTGCATTTTTGTCTGTTAAAAGCATTCTTGAGTCTGCTCCTTGATCTGTTTAAAACGTTCATTTAGTGGCTACAGCTAGGAACTGTAATTTTTTCCCACCCTAGTGTTGTGTGTTCTTATACTTGGTGGCTTTGCAGTTGCCCACCCATACTGTATATTTGATCTGTGACACTCATCCCAATCTAGTGTCTTTAGTTCACTCAATCTAATAGAGAACATTTGTGAAGGCCAACCCACTCAGATTCCTAACGTTGAATTAACTTCTGTTCCAGCTTTTTCCATTTCCACTTTACTGGGAAAAAAATCTAAGCTTGCTTCCCCCCTTTCCTGTGGCAGGTCAGATACGGATTTGCTGTGTCCAGGACTGTTTATGAGCTCCTAAGGCCTCCCCCCACTTAACTGGGGTTAAACTATTCCTGCCACCATAAAGTCTGTTTTTCAAAATTTCACTTGCAACTAGCCAGCTTTTTAGTTTTAGCACTCACCTGTTTCTTTGATCTCAGCACTTGTTCAGAACTCATTGTAAGCACTGAATAAGTTACAAATTACTACAGCACTCAACTTTCCTCACTTGACTAGAGGAAAACAGTTTTTAGTACTTAATAAATAAGCACCTACTCAGGCATGTCTAAAGGTCAGCTCCTGGTGTTTTCTCCTGTCTACCTGATGAATCTGGGCATCTTGGGCCAATGCAGCAATTGCCTCATGTACACAGACAACCCTCTCCTCCTACCACCCAACACTACAACCTGTGAGAGATACACTTATATAGCCAAACTGGAAGCAAAGCTCTTTTCACCAAAGACTGGCCTAGACAGTCAAGAGGAGAAGGTAAACACTTGCACTGCACCACACTCATCACATAGTCCCTCAAAACCTACACCACCAAAACACACACTCAGAACCACAAAACACACACCTACATTCGCAGAGGCTCTCAGTACTAATATGCCCAAACAACAGAGATCTCCAAAGCAGAAATGCAAGCAACCTCCACCCCCACAACACAACCCAAATGACACATAGCCCACATACTCAGTGTGCCACTCAACTACAGCCCATAAGGCATAACATACCCAACACACTAGTCATAGGTGACTCTATAGTCAGGCACACTGATGTTCCACTCACCAGGCTAAACAAGGAAAAAGTTACTGTCAGCTGCCTGTCAGGTGCCAGGATCCACCACATAACGCACGCACTCAGGTCACTCCACAACAAGTACAAATATGACTCTGTCATTGTCCATGCTGGTGTGAATGACCTGAGGCACTCCCTGGACTACATGAAAAGAGACATGGAGGAGCTCTCTGATCTTGTAGTCCAGGCCGGTATGACCCTAGCCCTGAGTAGCATCCTGCCATCACCCAGAATGACATCACAGTACAAGGACAAAATGATTGACTTTAACAATTGGCTAAGCTTCTGGTATCATTCTAAGGGAATCCAGTATCTTTCTGCCTGGGATGACATGATCGACAGACCACGCTGCTTTGCCAGGGATGGCCTGCACCTGTCTCCCTTAGGATTCTGGATACTGGCAAAGGCTCTTGCCACCCCTATAGTGCCTTTTTTAGGCAAGGTTCAAATGACAAATTCACCACCATAACAGGTACAAGCAAGCAAAATCTGAGGGTAATGCTACTCAATGCTAGAAGTCTAAACCTCAAAATGCACTCACTCACTCAAGGCACTCCTTAAAATGAAGAACATTGACATCTGTTCGGTGACAGAGACCTGGTTCAAAGCTCCAGAGAGCACCCCTGCATTACCAGGCTATAATTCATACCACACCTTTCCGCCACCAAACCCGGACCGAAACACTAAAGGTGGAGGCGTGTCCATATTCATTAAGGATATCCACATCTCCAAGCTAGTTGCTCATCATAATGCATCTGAGATTATCCAAGTTCAACTAACTCTGGGCAAAACCGCATTCCAGATTGTAGCTTGCTACAGACCCCCATAATGCTCCAGGAGTCCCACTCCTCTTTTCTTGATACACTGGAAAATATTAAGGTACAACCCAACACTCTAATAATGGGTGATTTCAACTACCCTACAATTAACTGGGAAAACTACTCATGTACCAAGTCTTTTGCTCAACATTTTCTGAAAATCATCAATTCCAATGCTTTGGATCAACTTATCCACACCCCCACTGGAGGCAGCAATATCCTAGACCTGGTCATCACCAACATGGGTGACCGGTGTTCCACACCAGAGGCCAGCTCCTCGTTGGTCAGATCCGACCACAAGTTAATCACCCTAGACATCCACATCCCACTCCCGCCCCCATTAGGAAAACAACTGCAAAAAATTTCTCCAAAGCCAACTTCACGCTTCTTAAGACAGAAGTGGCAAACTTCATGACACCCATGCAGATGGACAATAGAGGTACGACTGCTGAATCCAACACAAATGCAGTTTATAAGCACTTCCACGAGTGCATGGATTGTGCTATCCCTAACAGAACCAAGATGCTATCCTCCAAAAAAAGGAAGCCAGTGTGGTGGTCTTCTGCCATAATCAAACTCTACAACAGAAGAAAGAAACTGTTGCAAAAAAGAGTAAAATCCCATGTTTGGAGGAACTCCATGGTCAGCCTCAGTAAGAAGCTGAGATCCCTCATAAAATCCAAAGCTTGTTATGAAAAGAAAATTGCCACTGATTCTAAAGATAACCACAAAGCATTCTATAGCTATGTCAAAAGTCTCAATGGCAGCACTCAGATCTGCTCTGAGTTACAGCACAATGACACTAAATATACAGAACCAACTGATATTGCCAACATCCTGGCAGATAGGTTCAGTGCTAACTTTACCCTCCCTGTCACCCCCTAAAGGGCCCATCTTTATAATGGAAGAATGCAAAGTTCCTGTAATCATGGCTGCACAGGTAAAAACTTCACTCTCCGAAGCCATGAACACAGCATCCATGGGACCTGACAACATCCCAGGCTGCCTTCTACATGAACTACAGAATGAACTGGCACCCCACCTAAGTACCATGTTCAATCATAGCCTCACCTCAGGCTTTGTGCCCATTGAATGGTGCACCATGACAGTTATCCCACTCCACCAAGGGGGGGCCACAACAGACCCTGGGAACTACTGTCCCATTAGCCTGACAAGCCTCATCTGCAAGGCCATGGAACGTATCATCATGGAACTCATAAACAAAGACATTGGAGATCTCCAAACCCAGGACCCCACACAGTTTGAATTTGTAAAAGGCAGATCATGTCTCCTAAACCTGATAGACGTCTTTGAAGTAGTCACCAAAGCCATAGATGAGGGTAAGGTGGTTCACGTAGCCTATCTAGATCTCGCCAAGGTGTTCAACACCATCCCCCACTCTGGAATTATAGATAAACTCACTAAACTAGGTATAAATCCCTATGTCATAAGATGGGTTGCCAACTGGCTTACTGAAAGAACCCACATTGTGATAGTAGCAGACTCCAAATCAGACTTCAGACCAGTGACAAGTGGAGTACCACAGGGTTCATCCCTGGGTCCTCTCCTGTTTGGTATCTACTTCTCTGAAGTACAGGCTAACACAGAAGGTCTTTTGCTAACTAAATTCACAGATGACTGCAAACTAGGAGCCATAATTGAAACTCCTAACGATGTGGACATCCTACAAAAGGACCTCACTGAGACAGATGCCTGGTGTCAAAGACATGGTCTCAAGCTCAATGCCAAAAAGTGCTTGGTCATCCGCTTTGGTAAAAATTCTGTACCCATGAACAACCACATAGGCGGTAGTCTACTTAACACCGAAAGTGTGATAAGAGACCTTGGGATACAGGTGGACAATAGTCACTCCTTTGATAATCACATCGCCAAAGTGGTCAGGAAATCCTTCTACATGACACACCTCATCACAAAAGGTTTCTCATCCAGAAAAAAAGAGGTCATTGTTCCCCTCTACTCATCACTCATTAGACCCATTATAGAGTACAACGCCCCTTTTAGTATGTACCTCACAAGACATCTACAACAACTGGAAAGGCCACAAAAATACCTCACAAAGAAGATTACTGGCCTCAAACAGATGCCTTACACAGACCATCTCAAAAAACTCCAGCTTTACTCCGTCACATATCGCCTACTCAGAGGCGATCTCTGCCTAACATACAAAGCTATGTCAAAGCCAGAGCTGTTGGACATGCTCCACTTAAAGAAATCCCAATCCCTCTGAGCTACACGTTCTAGGGACCTAAACCTTGTCACCACAATAAACAGAACATGCTGGAGGGATGGATTCCTGTCCCAGAGACTTCCCATACTCTGGAACAGACTACCTATCTATGTCAAACAGAGCTCCTCATTAGCACTCTTCAAGAAAAATCTTGATGAATGGATGGGTAATAGGAAATTCACCCCGGGGATCACTTCTGTGGTTCTGCTTGACAGGGGCACAGGAAAATAATTTTCTTGGGTGGCGAAAGCCAGGGTACATTTTTGGCTAAGCTTGTATAGGCCCTAGGGCCAATAGCCTAGTACCTACCTATGAACCAATGAACAGTTTCAGATCCTGTAGAGAGGGTGAGGCTCAACAGACTGTTCAGGTGCAGGGTCTATTTGTTCTGTAGTTCACTTATGACACATATAGGGAAACAATGTTATCCAAGTGATGCCATGTTTTCAGCTTTGGGAGCAGCTGTTTACCCATTCTAAATGTGATATCTCCTGGTATGATGATAGGGCCTTTTGTCAGTGGGAGGTGGGTATGTATGTATGGGCCTATCTGACAGGATGTCGGCATTGTCAGTTAGGTACAGTTGGCCCTGACTCAGGACATATATGAGTGTACATTGCTATTTATGACATAGCTGAAGGAGGTGTCATGGTTCTGTCTGTACTCCTTCGCAGATAATCTTGCCAAAACACCGACAAACCTGACCACTAAACCCCTGTTATACTCTTTTACACACTTAACACCCTACTGATCCTTTGTGATCAGTCAACAGAGTATGTCATCATAATATCCTGGCATGTCCAAAGGTTGGTTTCGTGTGTACTCTCTAGTCCATCTGGTGCATATTGGAATTTTGACGCAATGTTACAACTGCCTCATGTACACAGACAACCCTCTCCTCCTCCCAACAAACTCAGATATATGTGAGAGATGCAATTATATAGATAAACAGGAGGCTGAGCTCTCTCAACCCGTGACTGGCACAGTCTATCAGGTGATGAAGGTAACCACACACACCACAAATCCAGTCTCACATAGACCTATAGCGACAGCAAACCAAATACATTACCACACAAAAACATACTCGGTGGCTCTAAATAAACTCTGCCTAAGCAGCAGAGACCACCAAAGCAGACACCCAATCTACTGCTACCCCACAACAATACCCACATATCACATAGTTCACAAAGTCAGTGTGCCACACAGTCACTGCCCTTAGAGCTAAACAACACACCTAATACACTTGTAATAGGTGACCCTTATTGTCAGACACACTGACATCCCACTCACCAGGCTGAACAAGGAGAAGGTCACTTTGAACTGTCTGTCGGGTGCCAGGATCCGCCACATAACACATGCACTCAGGTCACTCCAAAGCAAGTACAAATATGGCTCCATCATTGTCCATGCTGTTGTGAAAACCCTCAGACTTTCCTCCCTGGAATACATGACAAGAGACAACGAGGAGCTCTCTGATCATGTAGCCCAGGCCAGTATGACCCTGACCTTGTGTAGCATCTTACCCTCACCAAGAATGATGTCACAGTATACAGACAAACTGATCACTTTTAACAGTTGGCTAACATATTGGTGTCATTCAAAGGGGATCCAGTGTCTGTCAGCCTGGGATGACATGCTTGACATGCCACGTAGCTTTGCTATGGACGGCTTGCACCTGTCACCCCTAGACTTTCAAATACTGGCTAAGGCTCTTGCCACCCCCATAGTGGCTTTTTTAAGTAAGGCTCAAAAGACAAACCCACCTCCATAGATGTTACAAGGTAAAAGAAACTAAGGGTAATGCTGCTCAACACCAGATGTCTAACCCTCAAAATGCACACACTCAGGACTCTCTACAGTATGGAGAATGTCGTTATCTGTGCAGTAACAGACACCTGGTTCAGGCTCCCGAAAGCACACCAGCACTACCAGGTTATACATCATACCATGCTTTTCGGCCACAAGTCTCAGACCGGCCAACAAAAATAGGGGGAGTATCCATATACATCATACATACACACACCTCCAAGTTAGTAGCACTGCATGAAGCATTGGAGACCATACATGTGCAACTAACAGTGGGCAAAACTGCCTTTCAGTTTCTAGCCTGCTACAGACCACCATCTCAAACTCAAGAACACCACTCGATATTCCTGGGAACAATGGAGAATATGAAGGTCTCTCCAAACACCATTATATTAGGTGACTTCAACTACCCAAACATTGACTGGGAATACTACTCAAGCACCAATACCCTCGCCCAACAGTTGCTAGGATTTATAGACTCAAATGCTATGGCACAACTGGTCACCACACCCAGAAGAGGGGAAAACATATTGGACATGATCATCACCAACATGGGGACTCTATGTTCCACACAAGAAGTATACCCATCATTGGTAAGGTCAGACCATACATTTATCAAACTGGACATACATATCCCATCCACACCCCCATCCTAGGTAATCTCGGTGAAGAACTTCTCAAAAGCAAATGTCAAACTTCTCCAAACCAAGGTGGTATCTGTCAAAGAACCTGGGACAGTGGTAAATATGGCTCAGACCACTGAATCCTTTACAAACGCATTCTATGGACACCTACTGGAATGCATGGATTGTGCTATCCCAAATAACAACAAGACTCACTCGTACAAAGGCAGGGGACCTGTCTGGTGGACCATGGCCATTAATAAGTTATACAACAAAAGGAGGAGGCTACTACATGATAGAGCACAATCCCAAAAAGGGAAGACATCTCTGATCAGTACTAGCAAAAAGCTACGATCACTCATTAATTCATCTAAGGCCCGCTTCTAATGGAAACTTGCACCAGACACTAAGGACAATCACAAGGCCTTCTTTAGTTATGTCAGGAACCTTGGTGGAAACTCCCAGATATGCTGTGAGTTACTGCATAATGACAAAACATACACTGAACCCACAGACATTGCCAACATCCTGGCAAACACGTTCAGTGCAAATGTCTCCCCCCATCCCCCCTAAAGAGCAAATGTCCATCCCAATAGGGTGTAGCCTCCCTGACATCACAGATGAACAGGTGAGTGCTGCCCTCTCCAAAGCAGACAACACAGCATCAATGGGACTGGACGGTGTCCTGGCCTGCGTCTTACACGAGCTTCATGACGACCATAACACTCACATTTAGTCACTGTTCAATATCAGAGTTACTACAGGATATGTACCCAAGGAATGGCATACAGCAACAGTGGTCCCACTCCACAGAGGTGGTGCCACAAGGAACCCTGGACAATATCACCCTATAAGCCTAACTAGCCTGGTCTGCAAAGCTATGGAGCGTATCATCATGGAACTCATACACATAGACATCGGGAACCTACAGACACTGGATCCTACATAATTCGGATTTGTTGTGGGCAGATCTTGCCTCTTGAACCTGTTCGACTTCTTTAAACAGTTACCAGGTCCATAGACGTAGAGAAGGTTATCCAAACAGCCTGGACCTCACAAAATACTTCAACACAATACCCCCTTGGGCATTATACATAAGATCACCAGCTTCGATATCAACACATATGTCACAAGATGGATTGCTAACTGGATCACGGATAGCACCCACATGGTCAGTATTGCAGGTGCCATGTCTGACTATACACCATATTATACTTTATTGTTAATTTATTTATATTTTATGAAACCTATGTATTTAAGATGCAATAATAATTTTTTAACATGGGTTTGAGCATTTTAAATGATTGAATAGTTGTAATTTTTTTGTGTATCAAAGAACTTTTGTTCATTGATGATGTGGGGGTCACATGATGCTTTGAGAAGTTATTTAAGCACATGGTTGCTTATTTTCAAAAATGTTCTGAAGAAGCCTGGTACTGATACCAGGAGAAAGCACTTAACTATATTTCTGCTGTGTCTTCTATTGAGTGTTCGTTGGTGTTGGTGACACTGTTGTATTGTCCAGTTTGGAATAAATTTATTTTATTTTAACTGTTTCATCTTCCTGTGAATCATCACAAACAACTTTGAATTGTTAATTGGTTACCCTGCTGGTCTCGACCTGTCTGGTTATTGCTGACTATACACCAGTTACACATGACATCCCACAAGGCTCAGTCCTGAGACCTCTCTTGTTCAGTATATATTTCTCAGACGTACAGGCTAACACAGGAGGAATATGGTTGACCATGTTCGCAGATGACTGCAAACTGGGTGCCATAATCAACTCTCCAGCTGGCATAAGCATCCTCAAAAAGGGTATCACAGAGATGGATAACTGGTGCCAGAGCCATGGCCTACAGCTAATTGCCATTAAATGCATAGTTATCCCCTCTGGGAATAACAACATGCCCACACATTACCACATAGGTAGTAATCCATCACGTACGGTAGGTGTTATTAGGGATTTGGGGACACGAGCAGTTAGTACTCTTGCCTTTGACAATCATGTTGCCAATGTGGTTAGACAGACCTTCTATATAGCCCACCTTATCCCATAAGGTTTCACATCTAGATCAAGTGAGGTCATTGTGCCCCTATACTCATCAGGCCCATGCTTGGATACAATGCCCCATTTCGGATGTACCTTACCCGACACCTGCAGCAACTGTAATGGCCACAAAAGTACCTCACCAAGTAGATCTAGGGACTCACACAGATGGCCTGCTCAGTTTGGCTAAAGTAACCCCAGCTGTACTCAGTCACTTACCGCCTACTTGAATGTGATCTGTGCCTGTTGTTTAAAGCCATGTCTATCCCAGAATTAATGGACATGCTCCACCTCAGGATATCCAAATCCCTTAGAGCTGCACACTCCAGGGACGTAAACCTCAGCACTGATATTAATAGGACATGCTGGAGGGACAGATTCCTATCCCATGAGGCTCCACTCACTCTGGAATAAGATTCCAGTCCCACATACGCAGAGACTCCCAATGACCACCTACAGGAGACATCTTGACAAGTGGATGGGTGATCGTATGTTTACATCTGGGCTATCTTCTGGGTCCCTGCTAGACAGAGGCAGAATAAAGTAAACATAAGTGGGCTATCTTGTGTGACCTACTATTCACAGGCACAGTCTACTAATCTAACAGGGTTGTGAAAGCCAAACATACTCTTGCTAGGCTTATACATGCCCTAGGGCAGATAGCCTAGTATCAACCTCTGAATCTATGATAATGTTTGGGATGCACATTGTTTATTGATGATACTGATTGCAGGTTTTTTTTCTTCTTTGCTTTCCCACTTTCTATGAACAACCTAAGTATCTGCAGAACATATTTGATTATGACAGAGTTCCACTATATTATATATGTGTCTGTTGTCATATAACTGTGTGCACAAGGCAGATTGATGAATATTGAGAGGTTCCTGGGTTAACACATGCAACTGCCGGATATGTGTGATTCACTGCTGTACTCAGACATGGCCTAATTGTGTGAGCATGATCAGTTCGGCCTTTCAGTGTTTTGTTGACTGAAATTTGTCTCATTTATTCAAGTGTGTGAGCATGCCCAGTGTGACCTTTCAGTATGTTGCTGTCTGATGTCCACTACACTTGTTGATGTGTGCGAACATGACCAATATTAACATTTATACTATATGTGTGTTGAAAATCAGGTTATATTCTTACTGCAGGGCTCACCTTTGTGTCATAACTCGACAGGGATTATGCTGTGCCTGCAGGGTTTCCATGAGATTCTTTGCATAGACTTATCAACATTTCTTCATACAGGTTGACCACTGACATGCTGTCATGGTTTAGTGGTTCAGTACTATGACTATAGTGCACAGTATCCTGGGTTTGAGGACTGTCACTGCTTCATATTTTCATACTAGGCAGACCAGACTGCTTCAGGAACAGTGAAGCAAATTTGACCATTTTTACCTGCTTTTGCTGAACTATGCCCAACTTTGACCAAACTTGCACAACATTGCTCAATGTTAACCAACATTGCTGAACGCTGCCCAATATTGCTCAACATTGCCAAAAGTTGTGCTACTTAGTTTGTGCAATTTTGTTTACATATACTAAATAGTGGTAAGAGCTGTTTAGCACTGCTTTATATTGCTTAACACATGGCAATCATGCCTCAGGTGGTGTTGGCAGGGCTGCCTATGTCAGATGCACATATTACACTCCCTATACATCTTTGTTAACAGGTAGTGCCAAGTTAGGCATCCCTTTTACTATATGTGCAAGTTGGAGAGAGGTATCATTTCCAGGGTTCCTACTGAGCCAGTGTATATGCTATGTGTTGCCTCTTTGCCAAGGCCAAAGCATACTTAGCACGCCTCCTTCAGCCTACTGGGGCAGGCTCAGGTTGTTCTTCCTCGGAGTCACGCTCTGCCTGTGATGGCCTTGGCAATGGTGGGGGGCTGTTTGGCCCAGCCCTATGCTGCTGCTGCTGCAGCTGTTTCCGCAGGATCATATTATGTAACATAGCACATACCATGACTATTTGGGTACATGTGGTTGGTGAGTACTGCAAGGCTCCACCAGATGTGTCCAGGCACCGGAACCGTGACTTGAGCAGCCCAAACACACACTCGATTACATTTTGTGTTTGTGCGTGTGCCTCATTATGGCGTTCCTGTTCAGGTGTGTGTGTGCATTTCTGATGGGTGTCATCAGCCATGGCACGAGTGCATATCCAGCATCCCCCACTAGGTGATCATGAGGGATGTCCCCATTGGCAAATGTCTGGTACAGCTGTGTCAGATGCCAGATATGGGAATTATGGTAGCTTCCAGGGCAGCCAGCACACACATTCATTATTATGCCCTGGGCATCACACACGACCTGGCAGTTGATGGAGGGGAAACCCTTGCAGTTATAGCAGACCCTACCCCGCTCACCAGCTGGTGCTTTGATGCATATGTGCGTGCAGTCTAGTGCACCCACTACCTCAGGGTATTCCGCTATTTGCTGGAAAAGATGCATATTGCTGGCCAGTACATCACGGGAATTGGGGAAATATACATGATCACTGACATGTGCTGACATGGCATTCAGGAACTGGTGCAGTACCCTGGATGCTGATGCCTGCGAAATCCCCATCATATCACCAGTTGGTTTCTGGAAGGTACCTGTTGCTAGTATTCTTAGGCCAACACATACCTTGGTTTCCACTGGGATGGGTTCCCCTCTGTTGGTTCTGTGTGTGAGGCATGGCCTGCACAGCTCAACAATTTGTTGTGCTTCCTTTTCCCTTTCTGTTTCCTCAGGGAACAGCACCGGGCAAACAAGCGCAAACACACGCACACCAGCTCACATGCACGCACACATGCTTATATGGACTAAATCTTGCTTATTCTTGTTAAAACGCGCGCACAGCAGTGTAAACTTGCTTACAACTGTTTACACAGCCTTACATATGCTTACTCAAGCCTACACGCGTGCACACACGCTTACACGCACGCACACTGTCTTACTTGGGTTTACTGGTGCCATTTTACTATTTGAAGAACCGTACTCAGTTATCAACTGAGTAAATTTCTGCAAATAACACTACTCCTACTCAGACAGGTTTGGGTTTCCTGGATCGCAAATTTACCTCATTTGCATGGCTTTCACCTGCAATTGAGGTAATTTGCACTTGTTTGCGTGGTGCTGCTCCCTGAGGAAACAGAAAGGGAAAAGGAAGCACAACAAATAGTAGGAAGTTAACCAGGGAGTACTAGCAGAGCTAGCAGGTGAAAACAATCAGAATCAGGCAATTACACAGGCAGTACACTAGCCCACCGCAGCAATTAAAACTCATCAATAAACATTCCAATATGTTTTTCTCAGACACACTGCAACACTGCAGTAAGTTAATAGAAGTGAAAACTGAAAAAGCTTTACTGAGACAAAGAAATGTTAGGGGCTGCCATTGCTGTCATAAGGCAACATATGCAACATGCTGAGGGTGGTGACAATGCAAATGCTGCTGAGCAACCCACAGTGAGGAGACGGAGAAGAGTGTACAGGCCTAGGGTAACCTACCAGGGGCTACATGAGCTGGAGATAGTCGAGCACTATAGAGTGGACAGAGACCTCATGCAGCAAATTGCTGAGCTATGCAGGCCACACCTCACACATAGAACCAACAGAGGGGAACCCATCCCAGTGGAAACCAAGGTATGTGTTGGCCTAAGAATATTAACAACAGGTACATTCCAGAGACCAACTGACAATATGATAGGGATTTCACAGGTATCAGCATCTAGGCTACTGCACCAGTTCCTGAATGCCATGGCAGCACATGTCGGTGATCATGTATATTTCCCCAATTCCCATGAGGTATTGGCCAGCAATATGCGTCTTTTCAAGCAAATAGCGGAATACCCTGAGGTAGTGGGTGCACTAGACTGCACGCACATTCACATCAAATCATCAGCTGGTGAGCAGGGTAGGGTCTACTATAACCGCAAGGGTTACCCCTCCATCAACTGCCAGGTCGTGTGTGATGCCCAGGGCATAATAATGAATGTGTGTGCTGGCTGCCCTGGAAGCTACCATGACTCCCATATCTGGCATCTGACACAGCTGTACAAGACATTTGCCAATGGGGACATCCCTCATGGTCACCTAGTGGGGGATGCTGGATATGCACTTGAGCCGTGGCTGATGACACCCATCAGAAATGTACATACACCTGAACAGAAATGCCATAATGAGGCACACCCACAAACACAAAATGTAATTGAGCGTGTGTTTGGGCTGCTCAAGTCAAGGTTCCAGTGCCTGGACACATCTGGTAGAGCCTTGCAGTACTCACCAACTACATGTACCCAAATAGTCATGGTATGTGCTATGCTACACAATACGATCCTGCAAAAACAGCTGCAGCAGGAGCAGCATAGGCCGGGCACAACAGCCCCCCACCATTGCCAAGGCCATCACAGGCAGAGTGTGACTCAAAGGAGGAACAACCTGAGCCTGCCCCAGTAGGCAGAAGTAGACATGCCCAGTATGCTTTGGCCTTGGCAAAGAGGCAATGCATAGCATATACACTGGCTCAGTAGGAACCCTGGAAATGATACCTCTCTCTGACTTGCACATATAGTAAAAGCGATGCCTAACTTGACACTACCTGTTAACAAACATGTATAGGGAGTGTAAAATGTGCATCCAACATAGGCAGCCCTGCAGCACCACCTGAGGCAAGATTGCTATGTGTTAAGCAATATAAAGCACTGCTAAACAGCTCTCACCACTATTTAGTATATGTAAACAAAATTGCACACACTAAGTAGCACAACTACAGGCAATGTTGAGCAATATTGTGCACTGTCCAGCAATGTTGGGCAACATTGAGCAATGTTGTGCAAGTCTGGTAAAATGTGGGTATAGTTCATCAAAAGCAGGTTAACAAGTTCATATTTGCATCACTTTTCTTGAAGCAGTCTGTTCTGGCATGTATGAAAATATGAAGCAGTGACAGTCCTCAAACCCAGGATACAGTGCACTATAGTCAGAGTACAGAACCACTAAACCATGACGGTATGTCAATGGTCAGCTTGTATGAAAAAATGTTGATAAGTCAATGCTAAGTATCTCATGGAAACATTGCAGGCATAGGATAATCCCTTTAGAGTTAAGACACAAAGGTGAGGCCTGCAGTAATAATAGAACCTGATATTCAACACACATATAGTATAAATGTTAATATTGGTAATGTTCACACACATCAACAAATGTAGTGGACCTCAGACAGCAACATACTCAAGGTCACACTGGGCATGCTCTCACACTTGAAACTATGAAACAAATGTCAGGCAACAAAACACTGAAAGTCTGAACTGGGCATGCTCACACACTTAGGGCAAGTTTGAGTACAGCAGTGGGCCACACATATCCCTCAGTTGCATGTGTCAACCCAGGAACCTCGCACTATTCACCAATCCACCATGTGCACACAATGATATGACAACAGACACAATATAATATAGTGAAATCCTGTCACAATCAAATATGTTATGCAGAAACCTAGGTTGTTCATAGGAAGTGGTAAATCAAAGAAGAAACAAAACCTGCAATCAGTGCCATCACTGAACAATGTGCATCCCTAACATTAGCATAGGTTCAGAGGTTGACACTAGGCTATTTGCCCTAGGGTATGTAGAAGCCTAGCCACAGTGTGTTTGTATTTTGCAACCATGCTAGATCAGTAGACTGTGCCTGTTAATAGTAGGTCACACAAGATATCTCACATATGTTCATTTCATTCTGCCTCTGTCTCGTAATGGCCCATAACATATCCCAGGGCTAAACATACGATCACCCATCCACCTGTGAAGATGTCACCTGTAGGTGGTCAGCGTGGGTCTGTGCATATGTGGGACTGTGATCACATTCCTGAGTCAGTGGATCCTCTGTGATGCTAATATGCCCCTCCAGCATGTCCTATTAACACCATTGCTCACGTACCTGTCCCTCGAGCATGTAGCTGTAAGGGACTTTGATATCCTCATGTGGAGCCCGTCCATAAATGCTGTGATGGACATGGCTTCAAACAAAAGGCACAGACTGCATCCAAGTAGGCAGTAAGCAACTGAGGAGAGCTGGGGTCACCATAGCCAAACTGTGCATACCATCTATGTGAGTCCCTAGATCCACTTGGTTATGTAAATCTGTGTATATTCCAGTTGATGCAGGTGTTGGGTAAGGTACATCTGAAATGGGGCATTGTATCCAAGCATGTGCCTGATGACTATAGGATCACAATGACCCCACCTGATCTGGATGTAAAACCGTATGGGATAAGGTTGGCTAAATAGAAGGTGTGTCCAACAACATTGGCAACGTGAATGTCAAAGGTGAGAGTAGTAAGTATTCATGCCCCCAAATCACAAATCACACACACTGTACGTGATGTATCATCAGCTATGTGGTAATGTGTGTACACAATGTTACTACCAAAGGTGATGACTATGCATCTAAAGGAAGGTAGCTGTAGGCCATGGCTCTGGCACCAGTCATCCATCTCTGTGAGACCCTTTCTGAGGATGCTTGTGCCAGCTGTGGAGTCGATTATGGCACACAGTTTTCAGTCATCTGCAAACATGGTCATCCATATTCCTCCTGTGTTAGCCAGTATGTATCAAAAATATATACAGAACAAGAGAGGTCCCAGGACTGAGACCTGTGGGATGCCACGTGTAACTGGTGTAGAGTCAGACATGGCACCTGCAATACTGACCATGTGTGTGATATCCATGATCCAGTTAGCAATCCATCTTGTGACATATGTGTAGATATTGAATCCGGTGATCTAATGTGTAAAGGCCAAGTGGGGTATTGTGTAGATGTGGTGTGCAAGCTCCAGTTAGGCTGTGTGGACAACCCTGTGTATGTCTATGGACCTGTTAACTGTTTAAAGACATCAAACATCTGCAAGAGGCAAGATATGCCCACAACAAAATCAAATTGTGTAGGATCCAGTGTCTGTAGGTTCGCAATGTGTATGTGTATGTGTTCCATGATGATACACTCCATAGTATAGCAGACCAGGATAGTTAGGCATATATTGGGATAATGTCCAGGGTCCCTTGTGGCACCAGCACTGTGGAGTCGGTACACCGTAGCTGTACACCATTCCATGGGTACACATCCTGTAGTAACTGTGATACTGAACAGTGACATAATTGAGTGTGAAGATTGTCATGAATCTTGTGTATGCCACAGTCTGGGACACCATCTGTTCCCACTGATGCTGCATTGTCTGCTATGGAGAGGGCAGCGCACACATGCTCATCTGTGATGTCAGTGAGGCTACACCCTGTTGTGATGGACATGTTCACTGCAGGGGGAATGGTGGGGAAACATTCCCACTGAACCTTTTGTCCAGGATGTACGCAATGCCAGTGGGTTCACTGTATCATTTGTAATTATGCAGTAACTCACAGCATATCTGTGAGTTCCCACCCAGGTCCCTGACATAACTAAATAAGGCCTTGTGATTGTCCATAGTGTTTGTTGCAAGTGTCTGTTAGAAGTGGGCCTTAGATGAATCAACAAGTGATCATAGCTATACCATAGTACTGATCAGAGATGCCTTCCTGATTGTGATTGTGCTCTATAATGTAGTAGCCTCCTCCTGACCCTGTATAGCTCAGTAATGGCCGTGGTCCAGTAGACAGGTCCCCTGCCTTTGGAGGAGTGAGTCTTGTAGTTATCTGGGATAGCATGATCCATGCATTCCAGTAGTTGTCCATAGAATGTGCTTGTAAAGTAGGAAGTGGTCTGAGCCATAATTAACACTGTCCCAGGGTCATTGAGGGATACCACCTCAGTTTGTACAAGTGTGACGTTTGCTCATGAGAAGTATGTCACTGAGATCACATAGGATGGTGTGTGTATGGGATATGTATGTCTAGTGAGATGAATGTATGTTCCAACCTTAACAATTATAGGTATACCTCTGTTGTGGAACATAGAGTCCCCATGTGGGTAATGATCAGGTCCCACATGTTTAACTCCCTGTGGGTGTGGTGACCAGGTCTGCCAAAGCATTTGAGTGTAACAATCCTAGCAACTGTTGTGCGAGGGTGTCAGTGCTTGAGTAGTATACCCAGTCAATGTTTGTGTATTTGAAGTCGCACAATATAATGGTGTTTGGTGAGACCATCACATTCCCCAGTGTTCCCAGGAATAACAAGTGTTGTGCCCAAATTTGGGAGTGTGGTCTGTAACAGTCTACAAACTGAAATGCAGTTTTGCCCACTCTCAGTTGCACATGTACGCTCCCCAATGCTTTGTGCACTGCTACCAACCTGGAGGTGTGTGTATGAATGATGTATATGGATACCCCCCCTATTGTTATAGTCCGGTCCGAGTCTTGTGTCTGAAAACCATGGTATGACGTAAAACCTGTTAGTGCTGCTGTGCATTTGTGAGCCTGAACCTTGTGTTTGTTACTGCACATATATCGACAGATTCCATACTGATGTGACTCCTGAGTGCATGCATTCTGGGGGTTAGACATCAGTTGTTGAGCACCATCACTCTCCGTTTCCTGTACCCTGTAATGTCTATGGCTGTGGTTATGTCTTCTGACCCTCACTTCAAACATCCACTATGTGTGTGTCAAGAGCCTAAGTCAGTCTGTGAAAGCCTTGGGGAGACAGGTGCATGGCGTCCATAGTGAATGTACGTAGCATGTTGAGCATGTAATCCCAGGCTGACAGACACTGTGAATGACAACAATATGTTAGTCAACTGTAAAAAGTGATCATGTCATCTGTATACTGTGACATAGTACTTGGTGAGGGTAAGATGCTACACAAGGTCAGGGTCATACTGTCCTGGGCTACATGATCAGAGAGCTCCTCTATGTCTCTTGTCATGTAGTCCAGGAGGAACGTCTGAGGGTTTTCACATCAGAATGGTCAGTGATGGAGCCATATTTGTACTTGCAGTGAACTGACAACAGTGCATGTGTCATGTGACATATCCTGGCACCCGACACACAGCACAAAGTGACCTTCACCTTGTTCAGTTGGTGAGTGGGATGTCAGTGTGACCGACAATTACAGTCACCTAATACAAGTGTATGAGGTGTGTTGTGTAGGCCTAAGGGCAGTGACTGTGTGGCACAATGACTTTGTGAACTATGTGATGTGTGTATGGTTGTGTGTTAGCAGTTGTTTGTGTGTCTGCTTTGGATGTCTCTGCTGCTTAGGCAGAGTATATTTAGATGCTCCAAGTATGTCATTGTGTGTCAGTTTATATGGTTTGCTGTTGTCATAGGTGCATATATGAATGTATTTGTGGTGTGCATGGTTACCTTCTTCACCCGATAGACTGTGCCAGTCATGGCTTGGGAGAGCTCAGCCTCCTGTCTGTCTATACAGTTGCACCTCTGACATATATCTGAGTTTGTTGTTAGGAGGACAGTGTTCCCTGTGTACATAAGGCAGTTGTTACAATGCATAAGAATTCCAATATGCACCAGCTGGACTGGAGAGTACACACGAAACCAACCTTTGGACATGCCAGGATATGATGATGACATACACTGTCGACTGATTACAAAGGATCAGTAGTGTGTCAAGTGTGTAAAAGAGTATAACAGGGTTTTAGTGTTCAGGTTTGTTGTTGCTGTGGAAAGATATTCTGCAAAGGAGTACAGACAGAAACATTACACCTCCTTCAGCTATGTCAGAAATATCGATGTACAGTCATATATGTCCTGAGTCAGGGTCAACTGTACCTGACTGGCAATGTCAACATCCTTTCAGACAGGCCCATACATACATACCCACCCCCCAGTGACAAAAGGCCCTAACATCATACCAGGAGATATCACATGTAGAATGTTTAAACTGGTCCTCCCAATGCCAAATGAATCCCATCATGTGGATAACATTGTTTCCCCATATGTGTCATAAGTGAACAACAGGACAAATAGACACTGCACCCGAACAGTCTGTTGAGCCTCACACTTCTACAGGATCTTACACTGTTGAATGTGTTACAGCAACATGTGGCACACCCCACAAGTGTTGGTGCACAACACACCATGGGAACTATATTCCTATAAGCCTATGAAGTCCAAAATGCTAGTCCATGGAGTCCATCATGATTGCAGTCAGGAACAGAGATATTGTAAACCAACAAACACACAACCCAAACATCTGTGGTATGTTAATGAGCACATCATGTTACCCAAACCTGCTAGATATCTTGCAAGGGCCACCAAGGACATACATTACTGACAGGAGCAACACAGGTCCTACATAGACTTTGAATAGCCCTTTACCAACATCACAGACACATGTTGTATCCACAATACTTACAATCCATACATGAATATGTATTGTCATATGAAATAATGGTAATTTGTCCACAGATAGATCACACCAGGTATGAATTGTGTATTCCTGTTCAAGATGTTCACACCTGCTGACCCACAAGGTTCATTCCTGGGATTGCATAACACTAAGTGCACACACATTACCATATCCAGTCTGATGATGTCAGCAACCTACTAATATAGCATGTGAATATAAACCACACAGTAAAGCATATAGCGTGTCGTGTTAATTCGTATCTCACTAGTATCATAACATAGTTAGGTAGGTGTCTGAATCCTGCAATTGCTGAGTGTGTGTCTGTGTGTATGTATGCATGTGTGTGTGTGAGATTGCCTTTGAGAGGAGTGGCCTTTTTGGTGACTCTGGAAACACATTAGGAGTGGTGAATACCTCTTTGCCAAGTGTGATGATGTCAGCATCCCACAAATAGAGCTTTGGAAATAAATGCTCCCGGTAAAGCAAATAGTGTGTTGTGTTAATGCATATCTCACTAGTGTCATATCATAGTTAGGTAGGGGTTTGAATCCTAAAAATGTTGAGTGTGAATGTGTGTGTGTGAGATTGCCTTTGAGAGGAGTGGCCTTTTTGGAGACTGTTGAAACACATTAGGAGTGGTGAATACCTCTTTGCCTAGTGTGATGATGTCAGCATCCTACAAATAGAGCTTTGGAAATAAAATCTCCCAGTAAAACAAATAGCACGTTGTGTTAATGTGTATCTCACTAGTGTCATAACATAGTTAGGTAAGGGTTTGAATCCTGCAAATGCTGAGTGTATGTGTGAGATTGTCTTTGAGAGGAGTGGCCTTTTTGGAGACTGTGGAAATACATTTGGAGTGGTGAATACCTCTTTGCTAAGTGTAATGATGTCAGCATCCTACAAATAGAGCTTTGGAAATGAATGCTACCTGTAAAGCAAATACCATGTTGTGTTAATGCATATCTCACTAGTGTCATAACGTAGTCAAATAGGGGTTTGAGTCCTACAAATACCAAGTCTATGTACGTGGGGGATGTGTGTGATTTCCTTTAAGAGGAGTAGCCTTTTTGGAGACTGGGGAAACACATTTTAAAAGAGGTACATCCCTCTTCGGAAAGTCTAATGATGTCAGCATCCTACAAATGGTCAAGTAGAACAGAAATCACCCAGTAATGCATATAGTTTGCCGTGTTAATGTGTATCTCTGTAGTGTCATAACATTGTTAGGTAGGGAGTTGAGTCTTGCAAACACTGAGTGTGTATGTGGGCCACAGGTGGTCAATGCAGTGTGGGTTTTGCTTTTACTACGGTATGACATATGTTTAAAATAGTATGTGCATTGCACACATCAGGTATCTGTGTGTCAAATAGATTTGTGTACATGTGACCTCAATCAGTACATAGGTGTGAAGCCTGCATACTACATGAATACATTTGTAACCTTCGACAGATTGTGCCGCTGCTTCTCACATCATAGGTCACATATGTATGTATGCGTCAAGACCAGCCAATGTAGTGATCTGTGGCCAAGGACATCCCTGCCACACACACCCATGACATGTACTATAGAGTACTGTGAGTGAGGGTAATTGCTGGGGTATATGTCAGACATGTTCATACACAACAACGACAGGCAATAATGAACAGTCATTATAGGTGTGCACCAGCCCTGTGGATATGCATGCAGGCCCCTAATGTGTTATGTGAAACAATGAGGGACCCCACAATACCTATGGATATGTGGATACCAAGGGACAGATGACATAACACGTGTCTGTCTGTACACATTGGTACCCAACATACATGTTCAAGGCTACCACCTATGTGGTACTGTCGGGATAGTATGTATAGTAAATGTGGATGACTATGCCATAGACGGCGTACTGCTATACAGCATGTATTGGACAACAGGCATCTGTCTGTATGATACCCTTGTGTAGGATATGCGTCCCATCCGGGGAATGCAGTGTAGGCCAATGCATGCATTTCCAGATGTGGATGGACATATCCCTAGTATGTTTTCATGTACCTAAGAGGGCTATATGCCAAACAGGTGTGGTCCCAGGAACGTGTGGCGGTCAATAACACTGGTTACTGTTATAGTATAGTACTGGAAGGATCCAACTGTTACTGAGTTCCCTACAACTGTGAGCAATTTGTCAGGACATCATCTAATGATTGGTTATAGTCATGCTGTTGAGGTGGTGTATACTGCCAGACTGCAGATCATTGACAGATATCAACAGTATCACCCACAGCATAGTGCCAACTCATGTCATACACGCATGTGTACCCATGTTAGTACATATCTGTAGTAGAATGCATACTGGCCATCGAAAGATACCATGAGATGTTAACAATGTGTGGAACAGAGTACGTCACACATCCCACGTGTCCACTCTGCACATACATGTAGACAGTGCGCACACACCATGTTCACAGATGTACACCTGCTAATTTGTAATGCACACATCACACACGTACTGTCCACTCACTAACACATGCTGGCAACACTGTACACTTCAGCCAAGTGGCACATGGATGGACAATACATACTCAGACCTAACACTGGTGTAAACAATGCTACAATGACTATCAGAGCTGTGATGCATAATGCCTGCTCAGATATACCTACAAGGATATCAGTACATCTTCCTGTTGGCAACTTGCTACTATTGCTACACTGCTATAATGTCACCCTGTGCATCAGAACCATGTTAGCCTATTCCTGCATCAATGTGACAGATGACCGGAGGTGGCACAGTTGTCATCATATGCACAGGGTGTGTTGTAGGTTTGCCAGAGCCCGACATTGACCCATCCAATCATCACGTCTGTGTGTGTGTATGTGTGAGGGACAACAGTACTGCATGGGGCAATGTTGATGTAATGTGTGTGTGTATGTGTGAGCTCTAGTTGTATGGTAAATGTGTGTGTGTCTGCATGCGCACAACTCAACCATGTGGCTGCCATATACGGGTGGTTGGGGGACAGACTGTACTTGCTAGGCTGTACAGATCATTGTCTCCAGCCACAGACACAGTACCTATGCCTTGAAGGGTTGCTATGGGCAGTATCAGGTACCAACCCTGACTGGGTGCTATCATCAGAGGCAGAGATATGATGATTCCATTGAAAACGGGTTCATTTTGGCCCAATGGACTATCCTGGTAAACCAACTGCAAATAAATAAATAAATAAATAACTATGACTGGACCCATGTCCCTGCTGGGACTGGCCAGCGCCATGTGCACATGGTCTATTAGGACGGTCAATGGACGGGCCAGCCACAGTATTGCTGTGGCTGGTACTGCCACTACGGGAGCGGCTGTGATCCGTGGTCCATCCGCGATGACTGCCAGCTGATGCTGTTGCTGGCATTCATCCATGTCGGCTTCTCATCATTCCCTCATGGTTCTGGCTCATGGCTAACACATTGTGGAGGACATCTAATGTCTCCCTCCAATGGCTATCAATGACCTCGGTGTAATTCAGGATGGTACCGGCAAGGTCACGGATGTTGTCATTGATAGCAGTGTAATGGGCCCTCTGCGCCCTTAGTCCCTGTTGGGTGTACCGTTCCAGACGTGCCTGCATTACAGCCCGGAACATACTGGAGGTTGTAATACCTCCGAGGCACATCTGCCAGGGGCAATACGACCAGTGGTGCTCCCCCGAGAACCCCTGGACATCCGCCTATGTGCTACCGTTCCAGTAATCTGGCTATGGCTGCTGTGAGGGGATGCACATGCCATAGGTACCACACTCTCCTGGTCAATGCAACTGTATGCTGTCCCTCAGCTATGGACATTGGTGACAAGGGATGTATTGGCAGTATGAGTGTGCACATAGATGGGGTTGACTGCTGTGTACAGTCGATTAGTGGACCAACTACAGACCCTGTCAGACCTTCCTGTGCCACAATACATGTCTCATCATCTCCACTATTAGTGGCGGTGACATCAGGTTCTCTGCTGCATTCAGCCAAGCCTAACTCAGCACCTGTGGAAGGAAGACAGGAAACGCATTTTACAATCTGTACAGGATGTTAGCACACATGCACACAGGCACACATGCACACATGAACACATGAACACATGTGCACATGAACACATGCACACATGCACACATGAACACATGAACACATGCACACATGAACACATGCACACATGCACACATGCACACATGAACACATGCACACATGCACACATGCTCACATGAACACATGAACACATGCACAGATGAACACATGCACACATGAACACATGAACACATGCACACATGAACACATGATCACATGCACACATGAATACATGCACACATGAACACATGAACACATGAAAATATGCACACATGAACACATGAACACATGCACACATGCACACATGCACAGAAATACACTGCTCACCATAGCACATACACACACACACACACACACACACACACACACACACACACACACACACACACACACACACACACCAGCAATCCAACACATGCACAATAGTGGGTGATGGTGGGTGACAGTATCACAAGGCAAACAATTATCACACACGTGTTAGCAGGCAGACCATGTGTTGCTCAAGACCATGCAGTGCAAGTGTAGACAGCCCTATCTAATATCATTATACATGGCTTTGATGCATGTGTGTAGTTGTTCGGTGATTAGCTACACCCTGGAAAACAATGTGCACATGGACACAACATTGCTGTGCAAGTATTATCTGCGCTGCAATGTCATGTGCACCATCACTCAATGGTATACATACCATGGCTGCATGTGTTATCTGTGTGACACATAGATTGCCACGTCTGATGACAATGTCTGTGTCCATAGCACATAATAGTGGGCACAGGTGTAGCAAATGCATGCAATGTACAGACATGGGATGAGTGGTGCATGTAGATGTGAAGGAATCCCAATGCATGACATGGACATTGCACAGTGGTTATGGTGCGTGTGGGACATATTGCAGATATGTTGTTGCCAGCCATGGCATGGCATGCTACATGACTGCAACATTAAACACCACACATACCAAATGTGTGTCATGTGACCTATACACCCAATAGCATTCCAGGGCATATATGTGACTCTTTGTACAGATGAAGACTGTTGTGCAAAATGTGTATAATAGCATATGTAAGCACACACACAGCATGCTATGCATGGTGTGTATAGGTGCATATGTTTGCACACACAGAACAATGAGGTGCACAGCAAAGACTGCTATGTGTAGTACTGTGGTCACTGTAACCGGATGTGGTGTAGTACCATGTGCCATCATCATCATCATGCATCCTGTGGTCACTCACGGCTACTACTGTGTGACAGACCACTGCCTAGCATGCTGTAACTGAACTGCAGTGTCATGGATATGTTCACTATTGCACAGCCACTTGTACATGGGTGTATGAGGTGCCCAGTAGGGAGCAGTCCATGCCTTGGTCACCACACACCTGTTGCGGTACATATGACTCCGTGTCTCTCTGTCTCTCTCTCACTATATGTATATATATATATATATATATCTATATATATAGATATATATTATATATATATATATATATATATATATATATATATATATATATATATATATATATGCATATCTATACACATACATGTACACATCCATTG
Source organism: Protopterus annectens (assembly GCF_019279795.1). Classification (NCBI taxonomy): domain Eukaryota; kingdom Metazoa; phylum Chordata; order Ceratodontiformes; family Protopteridae; genus Protopterus; species Protopterus annectens. The sequence continues at coordinate 747,392,028 of NC_056732.1, read as the reverse complement.
CTGTAAACATGGATGTACATATAGGCACATGTACAGTCCACCTTTCATGGTGGGGATATCACTTATATGAGAGTTGTGGGATGTACAGGTATATGATTAAATTGCACAGTGCTGTGCAGAATGCATGTAGGTGTCCTCAGCCCTTGTAGCATTAGCAGGCCTCACTGCCTGTAACACAGCAGATCTGCAGGGGTGCTTTTCCACAATTTATGTGGTGTAGTAAGACAAGGATGGGGGCACCAGGAAGTGTGGTAGGGGGTGCCATGGAGCCCTTTTGCCTAGGGCACCAGTTGACCTAAGGCCACTCCTACGCACTGCATGCTGTCTTTTAGGCCACACACTACAACCTACATGGATATATGCACATATCAACCTTCACTGACAGATAGCTGTCCACCCTTCACTAACAGTTGCAGTATGTCCCTTGCCCTATGCACATGTGCAGATACAGATAGATACATACTGCTGCCACACATGGATGATTTTCAGTGTGTAGAGTACTCTTCAGGAACATCTACAACATGCCAACACATATATGTGAGTTACATACCTTACCTTTGTATTTCCCTGCTCCGTGTATTACGGTTTTGTAGTTTTTTTTTTGTTTTTATTGGTGGTTTGTTTTGGGTTTTTGCCCTCTATTTAATCTTCAGTCTCTGTTTCTCACTCTGTTCTGTCTCTGCCTCAGTCTGAGTCTGTGTCCGTGTCTCTCTCTCTTTCTCACTCTCTATCTCACAGCACCTGCAATGATATAATTGCATGTGTGGATTGCAGGTACAGCCTGCTTTTCTGGGTATCTGCACTTGTGCATGTGACAGCCTCTGCACCAATTGCTGCCCACCATTCAGTAATTGCATGCAGCCTGTTGTTTGGTGATTGCATTACTCACTGTGATTGCAGCCCACTGCTATAAAATGCTAGGTTAGGTAGGAGAAGTCCTTTCAGATTTCCAAGGTGGGGCCCATGCTTGTTTGCTCTGGACACTGTTGTGTCAGTCTGAAGGTTGGTATATGTCTCTTATTTGATGCTAGGGTTGTAGCCAGTTATATGCATGTTGTACTCATACCTGCATGTTGCTGCTTCCAGTACACACATCTCAGTGTAGACATGTATGCACCCCTCAAAATGCTAACACAGGATACATGGGAGTATGTACTTTTCTCTCACTTACACAATTAACTGCCATACAAATGTGGTTATTGCACTGTATTCCTGTGGCCAGTATTTATCCTGGTCTGATACTGTGTGGTGTTTGTAAGGTGCTACTGTAACATTATTCCCTGCTAGAATGGCTGGTTCTCCTTTCACAGTCATGTCATGCAATTCCACAACCACTGCTGGTAAAGACCAACAGAAAAGGGTTTTTCTTATACCATTCCTAATTTCCATTTACATTCCCTCATTGTAATGCATGATATATTTATTTCAGAACCAAGGTATTTGTATATATGCTGCGGCTTAGTGGTAATTCATGCAGTCTATTGTGTCAATGGTCTGGGGTTCGTGACTGGCAGACGTTTTTTCTTTTGCTGCTCAGCAGAACAAGGGCCCTGCCATAGAGTGACTAAGGCACTTTTAAGCAGTTGTAAGCGGGTTTGCATGGGTTTGCGCAATGCTTAGCGATGCTTAGCTAAGCGTACACATGTGCACACTTGCTTAATCCCACTTACTACTGCTTAAAAGTGCTTACTCCCACTAATTTCTTTGAAAGAAAGGGAGATAGGACAGTGGTGAAAAAGGGGGCACAAAGAGGGAAAGACAGTAGGAAAACAAGCTCGGGATGTGCAGGACGGGTGTAGGGAAGGTCCATAGCTGCCCATTTCTTTACCAGCAACAGCTGTGCATATGTTCAAAATTTGGAGTGAAATTTGAAACCTTCCACCCCTGAGAGATGGGTGAGGACAACATAGTTTGTTGTACTGCCAATTAGAATTATCAGTGTACATGTACAATGGACATGTGTGTGAAATGGGAAGGTATGTATGGGGCGTAATTTTTTTTCGGGTACAGAGTGCCCTTTTTTTTTTTTTTTTTTTTTTCAGGGGAGAGTGGAAAGTGAGGTAGATTAAATAGGTATATTTGGATAGGTAGGTTGTGTAGGTAAACAGACAAGACAAACAAGATGCATACAGGGGCGGAGTATGACACATGGGGTGGGTGAACACAATTGACGGGGACGGATGTTTGGAAATCACAAGCCCATGAGCCCACAGATGGTAAAAGTTGGACTGAGATCCCCACCCATGGGCAATCACCACTGGACCTTCACAGACCTGAGGGTCACTGTGCTGGGGGCTGCGTAGGAGGGGCAGGCTAACCCGTGAGTTGCGCCACTCTCGCCTCGAGCTGGCGTAGGGGATCAGCGACTAAACGCTGCATCTCCCTACATACCACAACCCGGACCCTTTGGAGGGTGACAGGGGGCCCTTCTCTGCCCACGCTTGCAGGGGGGGCGAGCCCCATCCCCTGCAGTGCTTCCACCAGAAGGTAGCACAGGACCTATGGAGGAGGGTGGCCCGGACTGGGCACCAGACCTGCTGGTGCCAGGTGCAACTGCCAGCTGAGGAGGGACAGGTGGATCCGCTGGGACCGACCTTCCCATACATTCTGTGATTAGGTGTGTTTGATTACAACATAGACAACAGCATTCCAAGTTAGTTGTAACAGCATGTAGTAATATTCCCATTAACCCAACACACCAGGGTTACAACAGTTGAACAGCAAGCATAACACATGCATGTATTGAACGACAGTGGACATTCCAACAGCATGCAGCGATGATTGGTGGCAACAGGCCACCAAGACTGTGGTGTTTTAACATGGGGCATGCATCAAAGTAAGTGCAGATTTTATATAACAATAGGACATATGTCCCAACAAATGTTATGAGATTAGACATACCCATTGAGGTGTGGAATTGCATTGTTTATACACATATGCATATATACATGTTTATGTAGGGTGTAAAAAAGAAACCTCCATTAACATCTTATTAGTACTTTAACTGTACACTACATTCCTATTGACTGCAGGTGTATATCCCCTACATGTATTTTTACACTAGGCAACATGCATTTGATTGTGTTATGGGTTTTGCTATTTCATGATATACCTGGCCTATATCTGACATGGTAACTGTCCAGGATGCAGATGTTACTGCTACATACTTATATTAAATTGACTTGCTTATTTATCTGCACATCTGGATGTGTTCACATGGCTTTTTCACTTGTTTTCACACAACCCTACTTTTCAGGTAGCACAATAACATTTCTGGGGAGCACCTTGACAGGCTACTCGTGTGCCAGATTTACCTGTGCATGTCAGCCATTTCACAACTGTTTAGGACTGTTGCATACTTCACAGCTACTGGCACTTCCTTCATCCACTTTATATGGGACTGCACTACTGGGGGTTGTCAGCACTTACTACAACAGAGTAACATTTCTTCACTGCAAGGACACAACAACATTTCTGAGTAACTGGCACATACAAACTGCAAGTATTATACATTTCTTATTTACATTAAAACTCTTTTCTACAGGCTCTCTCCAGTATTTGACATTACACTGCATACAGTAGACCTATTCAGGACATGTTATACCTTTATTGATAGGTTACAAGACTATTTTACAGGCTCATTCACTTTTTATCTATGACAGAGCATGCAGAGATAGTATTCCAGACATGTTTTTGCTTTATTCATGGGTTACTACATTCTATTCCTGGCTATCTGACTTATGATATGTAACAGTACATGCAGAGGATTTATTCAGGGAATGCATGTTTTATACTTCACAGCTACTGCCACTTCCTTCATCCACTTCCTATGGGACTGCACAACTGTGGGTTGACAGCACCTAATACAACAGTACTATTTTTTTATTGCAAGGGTACAACAACATTTCAAAGTAAGTGACACAGACACACTCCAAGTTTTATACATTTATTAATTACATTGAACACTCTTTTCTACAGGCTTTCTCCTTTATTTGATATTACAGTGCATATGGAAGACCTATTCAGGACATAGTATACCTTTATTGATAGGTTACAACACTCTTTTTCAGGCCTGCTCACTTATATGTTATGACAGTACATGCAGGGATAGTATTCCATAATTATTTTACCTTGATTGGTGGGTTAGTACACTCTATTTCTGGCTCACTGACATTTGTTATATAACAGTACATGCAGAGGATTTAATCAGGACATTTTATTGCTGTATTATTGGGCTTAAACACTTTTATCATGCTCACTAACATATATCATGTAACAGTACATGCAGAATATTTACTAACCTGCCTGGTGGTGCAGCCTTAGCAGCCTATTTGCATAGGCTTGCTGATTCATAGTGTGAGCACCTGCAACTGTGGAGTAAATAAAGGGATATTGAGACATACCTATCCATTATTTAGACTATATTAGCTTATCTTACATACTGCATTCCATGGCTACCTACTTAGTAGTGGGGCATCCCACATTTGATGGGCCTCCTGGATCCACTGGTTCAGAAGGTCCTGTTTCCTCCTCTTCAGGTCTGCATGGTGGTGACGGACCTGCTCTCCAGTCCAAGGGATGCCTGTGGCACTGGTGAGTTCATGAGCCAACCGGTTCCAAGCCTTTGCCTTACACTCTGTTCCTTGGAACTGGCCCTGCAGGAGTCGAGTCTCATGCCAATGGACTAGGAGCCAAACCATAAATATTGACTCTTCGATGCCCCAGCATTGCACTCGAAAGCATGTGCCCTCTCCAGCACTAGACATTCTAACTTCAGATGGGAGCTACAATCAGTTATGGTGAGAATTCCCATCTATGCGGCTTAAATATGCCACATTTCCCGCACTTTTCTGTGGTTGGCCGTTTTTTGAATATTCCCAGCTGACTGCAGACCTGCCTAGCCATGGTTAATCATACATTTATAACTATACATATGTTAACAGTGGATGTTTACCGTAAGCTGCCGTGGCTTAGTGGTTCAGTACTTTGTTTATGGTGCACAGTGTCCTGGGTTCAAACCTTGTCATTGCATTTTATTTTACTACTGTCCGGACAAGTTAGGTGGCATGGCTGTGTTTAAGCAACTTTGCTCTCCGTTGCTTCACGTTTCCCGACGGTGCACTTGTTGGCGTGGCGCTCACCTCCGCACAAACCGATTGCGCTGGGTAAAGCACTATTTAGTGATGGGCAACTATTTTGCACTGGATAAAGTGCGATTTAGCTATGGGAAACTACATTGCGCTGGGTAATGCGCGAGCTAGCTATGGGCAACTACATTGTGCTGGGTAAAGCGCAAGTTAGCGATATTCCAAGATGGCCGCCGACTAGTCTAGTCCTTACTCTCTGAGCTCCTCACAGCTATTTAACTTTTGTTTTTTTTTACAACTTTATATCAACCTTTTTCCTCAAATTTTTATACTAAAAGATTGTATAAATCTTTTTCTACGCATTTGGATTATTTTTTCTTCTGGACTTATTATCCTGGGATTTATTTTACCTCAGAACATTCTTGGTCTCTCTGCTGCTGGGACTCCTACTGCTCCAGTCTGTTCCTGGTTCCTGGTATCCTGTTGACTGCATTCCATTTCTGGGCATGGCTACAAAATCTGACTCCATGGAGACTCAGCCTACAAAGGCCAAATATACTTCAATGCTCTCTCCTGAAAAAGATTCAGGTTCAAAAAGACTGAAATCATCTAGACAACCTACAGAAACAATTAATGTAAGTAATAAAGATTTAAATGGCTCAAATTTCCTTTTAGAAGAACTAAAAATAGCATTAAAACCAATCCAAAGTGCTATACAAAACTTTTCAGAACAGTTTGCAGACTTTAGTAAATCTTTAAAGCAATTAAACGATAGTATTGTTACTATTGAAAATAAAATCTTAGCTTTGGAAGTTAAAACAGACTTATTGGAAAGTGACTTTAAATCTAGAGATAAAACTATTTCAGATTTACAAGCTAAAATATTGGATCTGGAAGCCAGGAGTCGAAGAAATAACATCATTATTTGTGGTTTACCTGAATCTTATGACAATAAAAACTTGTTATCTGTGACTAAAAATATCTTTGAAACACTGTTAAATTGTGAAGCTTCTTCAAAATCTATAATTGTAGAGAGAGCACACAGAGCACTGCGTACAAAACAAGATTTTTCTACACCAAGGTTAATTTATACTAAGTTACTAAACTTTCAAGACACTTTCCAGATCCTAGAAACTGCTAAAACAAAGAAACAATTCATATGGAAGTCTCACAAACTATCATTTTCCCAAGATCTTCCTGCACATATCAAATTAAATAGACAAAAACTAGCCCCCTATTGTGCTGACTTGATAAAAAGAGGGATTAGATTTCGAATGGCTTATCCTAATACCTTGTCTTTCACAGCTAATGACAAAAGATTTGTATGTTCAGATCCTAAAGATGCAAAAGACATTTTTCTTAAAACATTTAAAAAGCTTCCTGACACTGTATCTTAATATTCTACTGTAAAAGAACTACAATAAGGTTTGATTTTTTAATTTCTTTACTCTGACAGTATTTGTGTTACATGATTTGTAATTCTGATGTGACATAATTATATTAGCTTAAGAACTTGTCATGTAATTTACACATGATAGATTTGGTGTGACAGTGTGCAGTGACAGGATATATGCTTGTTAGATTTGTGTGGATTAATAGAAGCATTTAAGTTGCTGTATTTACTTTTTTCTCTTTCTCTCACATATGCTTGCTGTGTAAATAGATAATATGTTAATTTTACTACAAGCTTTTGAGTTACAGCCTTCTGTGTAAGCTAAATGATTTTTGGAGGGAAAAACATTCCATCTCAACATTCTAGCAATAAAATCTTCCCTCAGAGTTCCAGCTGATGCTCTGCATGAACATGCACTACAGTCTCTCTGAGATGGATGGTGATGTCATCATTTGTGAGGAAAGAAGGACAGTTTCAAATACACAAGTCTGCTTGTTTTCAACAAGTATTCAATAGCTAACTTTTAATAGATCTGGCTATTATTTAAAGTGTTTTCTCTTCATAAATGAAGGTTGCTTTTAAATTTAAACAGATTCATGTCACATAATATATTCAGTGACTTTTAGTGTGTCTGCATGACTTCAAAGCAAGCTGCTACTTTCATAAAGCAGAGTGAAAATGTTTCTGGAAACAAATGAACAGGTTAGTTTTATATATTAAAATTCTAAAGGATGTGTAAGGAAATGAACATATTTTCCTATTCAGAATATTTTTTCATACAATATTTTATATTATACTGAAGTGTTTAATTTGACAAATGTTACAAAGTATACCTGTTCTTATGAAAGTTTCATGTTATTTCTATTCTCTGCTCTCTTTCTTCTCAGAGGCTGGATGTGATATTTATGATTAGTAGTTTATGTTTAAGAAAGCCTTTACTTATTTGAAAGGTTTGAAATAACTATCTTTAATATGATTAGCTGAATCTACCTGTATATATTTAAGCCCTTAGATTTACTGCATTTAGCTTGCTTGTTTCTGTTTTAATTAGATGTTCAAAATATTTACTTTAAAAGCCTTGTCTTTTCATGCTGTTTTGCTATGTTACATCTATAGCTTAGAAGAATAGTATGGCTACATAACCTAACAGAGTCATTAGTAAAATATTCAAAAAGTAGATTTAAAATTATATGTATGCACATTGTTGTACATTCAGTCCAATATATATGATGCTGTTTAAGTTACTATTTAATAATATAATTATACTTTATTCATGTATATTAACTAGTATTAAAAACCTTACAGCTTATAATATTTCATTTTGAATAGTTCCTGTACTACTGTTATCTAGTTAATAGATACATCTCCAGACTGAATTGTTTTTCGTTTTGAGATATGGTTGCTTGGTAGTTGTTTTTTGCTTTATTTGAACTATAACTAAATACTCATTCTACAGGTATTAGTGCTTTTATCATACTAATGGTCATGTTGATTAATGAAATTATCACTAAAGTACTAAAGAAGGTTCAGTAGATAGTGCATGACTATTATCTTTAGTTCAGTAATGCTATGCTTATTTACTTATATTATAATGTTACCAGTTGGTTTTGTTATACTTATATATGTTATCTTACATATCTTTCAGTGTTAATTGTATTACTTCTTATGATAGAGTGTTCTAGTTAAGCAGAGTGTGATTTATTTATTATTTACTTGTTTCTCTTTCTCTTGAAATACTTGAGGAAATACATTTAATCACTATAAATTTCAATTTAAGGATAGGAGCTTTAGATTAGTATTAGAAGTAGGGATTAAGCATGTTGGACGTCTTGAAATTAGTTAATTTTGTATATATTTTTAGTAGTATTACTCGGACTTTATGTTATGTTAGGCTTCCTTTGAGTAATTTGTATTCTAACTTGAGGTTATTATTATCTATAATTACAATGTTTTCTTTATGTTCTTCTGCTCTTCCTTTATCACAGGGGGATTGGTGGGTAGGCACTAGGGTTAGGATAAAGGTTATTATTATACATTTCATGGTTCTTAAAAAAACTTTTTTCTTTTTTTTCAGCAAATGTTATTTGATGACTTGCTTGAATACTTAAAGACTGTGTTTTCTTTTATTTTTTTTTCTTCTTCTTTTTAATGTTGTGTTGGATTTACACCTTGAGTTCACTTTTATAGCATCAATAATAATTATACTTGTAGAATATGCCTGTTGACATATTTTTAGATTCTTGGAATGTTAGAGGCATTCAAGATAAAGCAAAAAAGTCACTATTATTTCATATGATCTTTAAATCACAGGCTAACATTTGTTTTATTCAAGAGACCCATATTTCACATATTGATTGGAATAAAGAGTTAAAAAAAATGGATCAAAAAGATTATAGCTTCAGGTGACTCATCTAACTTCAGAGGTGTAGCTATAATCATTAAACAAAAATTCATTGGGAATATTATTGATGAGAAATTTGATGATGAGGGGAGGTGGTGCTTATTTACCACTTCTATTGCTGGTTTGGACAAACCCTTATTAATTTTAAATCTATATGGCCCATGTAATTCACAACATTTGTTCATTTTAAAAATTTACAATATTCTTGCATCCTATAAGGATCATCATATTATAGTGGGTGGTGACTGGAATGCAGTTATAAACCCTGTAATTGATCATTCCCGCTCCACTGTCACCTATAATCTTCAATCAACTCTGGCTATAAATGATTTGATGACAGAATATAATTTAATAGATCCCCTCCGACTGTTAAAAGTATAAACAAGAATGATATATATACTTATTATTCTAAGTGCTATCATTCGTGGTCCAGATTAGACTTCTTTCTAATTTCAGATTATATTTCAAAATATATTGTGGACTTTACTACAGAACCCAGATTCTTTTCGGATCACTCAAGAATTTCACTAAAATTGAACATAAAACCCAATATCAAAAATAAAACTATGTTTAATAAGTGGACCTTAAATAATAACTTATTGTCAAATGAAGATATTTGCAAACAAGCTTCAGAAATCCTAAATGAAATGGTGAATAATCTTGAATCATCTGACATTCCTTATGACATACAATGGGCTGCATGTAAAGCAAGATTAAGAGGTTTATTTATTAGTAAAGCTGCTTTTTCAAAAACAATACTTTAAGAAAGAGGAATTCTTAAAATCAAGAATTTCTTCGTTGGAAAATCATCTTAGTCTGAACTATGATGCTACTTTAGAAAAACAAATTTTGATTGTCAGAAAGATTTAATTCTGCTTCACCAAAATAACCTCTCCTTAGCTGAACAAAAGCTACTTGCTTCATATTCAGAGTGGGCCCAGGTTCCATCTAAATTGTTAGTGAGAATTATTAAAGTTAACTTCAGAAATCCAAATATTACATCTTTATCTTATAATAACAGATTATATAATACTGATGAAGAGATTATTCAACTTTTCACCTCTCTTTACACTGAGTTATATTCAGGTTCTTCTAATTCTGTTAAAGATAATCACTCAAAACTCTTTTAGACTCTTTGCAGTTCCATAAACTTAATGATAATCAGCAAAACTACTTTCTACCCTATATCGGTACAAGAAATCTCGGATTCAATAGATAATCTTAAATTGGGTAAATCTCCGGGACCTGATGGTTTTACTCCAGAATTTTTCAAAACTTTCAAATTGGTAGTTCTTCCCTTTCTATTTAAAGTTTACAATCACATAAGAGTTAATGATATCTCAGATATTCATTGGAACACATCCAAAACCATTCTAATTCTAAAAATAATAAAGATAAATCTGACCCAGTAAATTATAGACCCATTTCTTTAATTAACGTGGATATTAAGATTCTGTCATATATTCTGGCTAACAGATTGAAACGGATTTTACCCTCAATTATCTCGTCAGATCAATCAGGTTTTATGTCTCAGAGACATGCTTGGGATAATACTCTATCTTTAGAGACTATACTTCATCTCATTAAGAAAAATCCAAACCCTATATATGCTTTGATTATAGATGCATCAAATGCCTTTGACAGAGTATGTTGGAACTTTCTATTTCAAACTATGTTATGTTTTAATATTCCCTTATTCTTTATAAATTTTTAAAAGTTTTATACAAGAATATGTTTACTAGACTATACATTAATTGTCAATTTTCTGCTCGATAAAGATCACTAAAGGAACAAGACAGGGTTGTCCATTGTCCCCTTTTCTTTTCAACATTTATTTAGAACCTTTGCTATTGTTTATTACTCAAAATACTTTTCATAACATCCCTAGAATTCTTAATACTAATATTCATTTCTCTGCTTTTGCGGATGATTTAGTAATCTACTTTCAAACTCCATTATCTGATTACAGAAAAATAGTGAATTCTATTGATTATTTTTCTTTGGTTTCCAACTATCTTTTAAATTCTACAAAAACTCATATTTTTCCCTTAAATCATTTAGCACACAAATCTTTTTTGTTTCCAGACGATCATTTTCAGTTTACTTATAACATAAAATATTTAGGAATCAATTTAGAACACAATAATAGATCTTCCTTTCAAAATAATATTAATAAATTATGGAACTCTATATTGTCTGAGATGGACAGATGGAAGCATCTAAACCTTTCATTTCTTTCAAGGGTGGCCATTATTAAAATGAATATTCTGCCTAAATTTCTTTACCAATGTTCATCATCTGATCAGATAATTTCAAAAAATTTTTTTGAGTCTGTAAATAAAGCTTTGTTAAAATTCATATGGTTCCCTAAATCTGTTAGAATCTCCTATTCTAGATTGGCATTTTCGAAGGACAAGGGAGGTTTGGGTTTACCTAATCTTTATCTCTATTATTTGATTGTCTCATCCAATAAACTTCTTACTATCTCTAAATTCAATAACAGTTCTTATCCAAATCACTCTTTATGGATAAAATTATGGTATAATTATGTCATTTCTAATAATTTAAATCCTGAAGCTATTCCCTTTATCTCTCTGGATAGTTTATTTATTAAAAATATATCTACAGTATTTAAACAAAGATTAGAGATTTCCAAACCTTACTCAAAATGTGTAAACTAGAAAAGATCTCGCACCATGTTCAGCCAATTCATCTAAACCCAAATATATTATTGGACAATAAATTTTTGAACTTAACAAACTATCCTTTAATTAAAAATCTAAAAGTAGGAGATGTTTTGAAATATCTTGACTTGCCTTTATCTGACTGGCGTAAGTTATTGAAAGTAAACTGGAATTACTCACCAATTCTTACACAACTAAGAGCAATAATTAAAAACAAATTTGTATGTCTGGTCCCCATAGACTCACAATTGAAAAACCTTAACACGATTATCAAAATACTTTCATCATCTGATAAAATGCTCTCAAACTCATATAAATTAATTAATTCTTTAATGATGGACCACAACTGTCTTTTATCTAATGTTTGGTTGAATTATAATTCCCAATTGTCAGAATCTCAGAAAGTCCTAGCTATTAGACACACTAAGGAATTTATCCCTTTTAAAAAATTAGCATACACACAATTAATGATTAATAATGATGCCTACTTTACCCCAATCAAATTAAACAAATTTAACCCAAATAAGTCCCCTTCGTGTTCATGCTGTTCTCATCCCCAAGCAGACCTCCTTCATATTCTATGGTATTGTCATTTTCTCACAGATTGTGGACATCTTTGAAAGTCAGACTGCAGAAAATGGGATATCAAAAATCCACGTTGACGTGGGAATTTGCTATTCTACATATTCCATTGATTCATCTTTCAAAAGTTGATATTCATGTTATCATTTTTATTTGCTCATTACTAAAACTTTATATAATACAAAATTGGATTGATCGTTCTAAATTAAAATGGGTTACTTTCCAGAAAATGGCTTTTAAATGTATTAATGCTCAAAGATACTTAGGTGGGAGTCCAAAAAAAAAAGCTATTAGAAAGGTTGTGTTAGAAAAGGTTCTAAACATATTAAATAGTTAATGTTAAATATATATTTTTTTTTTCTCTCAGGTTGCCTAACTTGTATATAGTGTACATATGGTGTATGTTTTATTTCTAAATAATTTATCAAAATCTCAGGAAGGTTGTTTTCACTAGATGAATTGTTATATGTTCATTTATGCCTTCTTGTTATGTATAATCTTTTAATTGTCTTGCTATTCATATAATTAATAAAAAATTTTTTTGAGAAAAAGCGCGAGTTAGCTAGGGGCAACTATATTGCGCTGGGTGAAGCGCTGCTTAACTGCAGGCAATTTTATATTGGGATCCTTTAAAATATTTATTTTATTCACTGATACATTGGCCATTTCACTGCTTTTTAGTTATGTTTAAACATATATATTGGGTATTATTCCATATACTGATTTAAAAAATAAATACGAAAGGGAGTGGTGGGACTCGAACCGTGAATGCCTCTTCTTTATGTGAATGCTCTACCATTACGCTATTGCTATTTGGTGTGATTTGCATAAACATTCTTTCTTGTGCGCTTCCATGTCAGAACTGCTAACTGTAGCTAAGCAATGGGCACACCCACACACACATGCGCGCAAATACGGGCAGCTATTTTGGAAATTTAAAAAAAAATTTAAGGTTATGCGTTTTAGATGTGTGATGGGGGTTTACAATATCAGACAGTGAGGTGTTGGGTGCAGGGACATTTGAGTGGACTCGCTCTTGTTTATTTCCTTTTATTTTCAACACTTGCAGGGGCATGGACATTTAGACTGCTTGGCAGTCAGACACGCCCCCTGCTTTCTTACACGGTCCATGTAAGCCTTACGGTTGAGTCAGCATGCCCTCATGCATATTCATGGCATGCTGATGTCATACCGTTCAAATGCGGCCTCCGAGTAAGACTTATTAAGTCTTACACGGAGGATTTGTGAATCCGTGTGTGTGTGTGTGTGTGTGTGTGTGTGTGTGTGTGTGTGTGTGTGTGTGTGTGTGTGTGTGTGTGTGTGTGTGTGTACCCATTTAGTAGTAGCAGCTGAAACACAGAATGTCAACAAGCTTTATGTTGACCCATGTTCATAAACAAAAAACATGCTGATATACTACAGCACATGTTCTGACTCTAATCCCTGGAGCATGCAAACAAAAATGAAGTGTTCTTGCACAGGGGCTTGTGCCTCCCACACTCCCTTCTAATTATATATAGGAACTCTGAGACTGCACAATCCCCAGGGAAAGGGCAAATTCACTAAAACCTGGGAGTGTTCTTGCACAGATGTCAACCAATTGCATGTGTTAAACCAACGGCAGTCAACAATAGATGGGTCGACTATCACACTGTTGACTTATGCTATCCAACCTATATAGACAGATAGATAGATAGCTAGATAGATAGATAGATAGATAGATAGATAGATAGATAGATAGATAGATAGATATTGGTATATATACATATATATACATATATATATATATATATTGGTACATTTAATAGAATACTAAAATCATTTAACTGATCTACCCTGAAAAATATTCTACTCAAATGCCGTTCTCCTACTTTGGACACAGTAGAAGAGTCTTTGTGGGTTCTGTTCAAGTAGCTTTATTTTATACAAATACATCACAATAGAAGTTTATTGACTTTAACTTAATTGATTTATATACAAACTAACTACTGTAAACATACATGCTTACTCTCTGGCTGCACTCTCAAAATGGTACTAGGAAAGGCGCATGCTTGACATTTATACATGCATGTTACGTTTTTGACATGCTTCTTAAAGACACAGCACATGGCAAGTGCACTCTGATCTACATCCTCCCTCTTGAAAATAAAACATGTTATGTTATGAATCTATTTAACATGCAGATATCGCACCAAATTCTCTATCATGCATTTACACAAAATAAGATACATACATACACAGTTAAGTCCATGTTACTGCATATTTCTCACTGGGCTTGGATACTCCTCCATACCGTGTGACATAAAACTGGGAATTGGACTTAACAACTGGAGCTGTCTCTGTAAAATGTTCGGTCTTAGAATTGTCTAGAACATATTCAGGAATGGAATCAGAGACAGGAACACACTCTGGAATGGAAACAACATTTGGTTCACTCTGAGATTTAGAGTTTTTGTCATTAAAACAATGTTGTGATGATGATTCTGGTACAAGAAGTAAATGTCTGTGATTTCTCCTGTACTCCATACCCTCGGATTCTACCTGGTAGGATCTCGGCTCAGCACATATACCTGTAATCTGAACAATCCAGTCAAAACCTTTTGCCGTTTGTATTCTCGTTGTTTCTTCTTCCCTCAACGGACAAAGTAATCTGTTCAATTTGTCATAACAGGACTTTTGGATCGAATGCTTCTTGAATAGTTGAGCCTTTATGGTTCTGTTGTTCTTAGATTTAAGCCTCAATAAACTGAAACTAATAGGTAGCATCATTCTGATTTGCCTGGAAAGATGTCTTTCAGCAGGTGAGCCAAGAATATCATTACAGGGTATGTTTTTTAGATTAAGAAAATTCAAATAGAAATCAGTATTTTCACACTTTGTTGACCTTTCTAGTAACTGCTTTGCACTCTGCAATGCTTGTTCAGACCATCTGACTGTGGGCATTTAGGACTGCTAGTAACATGCACAAAGTCCCACTCTCTTGCAAATTTCTGAAACAACTGACAAGTGAATTGAGTATCATTGTCAGAGATAACTGTGTGGACTACAATTGACTGAGAAAAGACATTTCTACATAGTAATAACAATAGTGGATGTTAGGTTAGGTAGTAAGTCGATCTCAAACCAATTCAAATAAGAGTCTACCAATACCAAGTAGTGTTGATTGTTCCACTCGAAGATATCAGTGGCTACTGTCGACCAAAGTAGTTCAGGGACTGGACTTAGCTGAAGTGGTTCTCTTTACGAATGCGGTTGAGTACTATTGCATACTGAACAAGAATAAAGTACTTTATCAATGTCTTGCAGTAATGAAGGCCAAAAGACTAATTCTCTTGCTCTTCTCTTAGTTGCTGCAGATCCTGGATGGCCATGATGCAAAATCTGAATATATTCTTGTTGAAAGGAAGCAGAAAGAACAATTTTAGGACCTTTGAAAAAAATGCCATCTTCCATCAACATTTAATCTCTGTAAGGAAAATAGGTTAGCACTTCAGGTGGTACACTAGATTGCTTTGATGGCCATCCAACAGTAATGTAGTGATTGTGCTTTTGCAAAATAGGATCAGTCTTTGTGTGATCTCTTAACTCATCAAGCCTAGCGGTAAACAAAATTATGCACTGCCATCACGTCAAAGTCAAAATTCTCTACGTCAAGCTGTTCTGTCATATTTCTGTGTAATCTCGATAAAGTATCAACCAGATAGGGTAGTTTGCCTTTTGTATAGACCATCTTGAATTTGTACTTTCGCAATTTGAGCATCATTCTTTGCAATCTTGATGGAGCAGAATGCATAGGCTTTTTTAGAATATTAACTAGAGGTTGGTGGTAAGTTTCAATCTGAATAGCTCGACCATAAATATAATCATGAAACTTGGAACATGCAAATACTATTGCCAAAAGATCTTTCTCAATTTGAGTATACTGTATCTCAGTTTGTGTAAGTGTTCTAGATGCATAGCCTACTGATCTACCCTCTTGAATTATAACTGCAGCTTGACCAAATTTTGAAGCATCACAGGAAAGGGTGACTGGTTTGTTCACATCATAGTATCTTAATGTAAGCGGGGTGGCAATTTTCTGCTTAAAGTTTTCAAATGCCTTCTGGTAGTGGTCCAACCATGACCATGCAACATTTTTGTGCATTAGCACTCTTAAAGGTGCTGTCAACTCACTGAAGTCTGGAATAAACTTGCCTAAATAGTTGACTATGCCTAGGAAATGTTGTAGAGCTTGAATTTTGTCTGGTGATGATATCTCAAGGATAGCTGCTTGTTTGGTTGGATCTGGTTTCAAACCAGTACTGGTAAACAAATGACCTACGTATGTAACTCCTGGTAGCCTGAATTTATACTTCAGAGGACTGAGCTTTAAATTTACTTTATGTGCTCTGTCTAGAAATCTCTTCAGGTTTCTGTCATGCTCTGCTTCACCATTGCCTCCAACCAATAAATCATCTACTATTATGGCACAAGAATGACCCGAAAAAATTTGCTCCATTGCACGCTGGAAGACTCCACTTGCAAAATTTATTCCAAATGGCATCCTTAGGTATCTGTATCTGCCAAATGAGGTACCAAAAGTGGTTAGCAATGAGAATTTTTGATCAAGCATCACTTGCCACAATTAACGTTTTGCAACCAAGACAGAAAAAACAGTGGCATTCGGTGTAAGAGCTGTGACCTCTTTGACTGTGCACATTGGATGATGCGCTCTCTTCAATGCCTTTTTCTAATCTCTTAGGTCAATACATATTCTGATTTCATCTGAGCCTTTTTTGTAAGCTGCTACCTTAGACAACACCCATTCAGTTGGTTCTATATCTGAACGAATTTCACCTTGCTGCAACATTTTATCCAGTTGAGCTTTGACTTTATTCTGCATAGCTATATGAAGTTTTTCTGCCAGTCTGACCACTAGAGTGACCCCTGTGTCTAACTTTATAGAATACACAACTGGAAGTTTGCCCAACTTGTCATCAAAAACATCAGCATACTCTGAGAAAATGGCTTCAGAAAAATTGGAAATCGGAAATGCACTTATGTGATGAACTTCTTACATAAAATAAATTAGATTCATTCTCAAGCTGTCTTTGAGACTCAGTAGACACTGTAGTGGCCTTCAGACTACATAGAAACACAAGTTGTAACAGTTCTTGGCCAAGTAACATGAAAGCATCACTGGCTGCCATATGCTTAGGCCTACTTCTGTTTGCCATGTGTTGCATTCTATCTACATTTGCTCTGGAGCCTGCTGAAACCATGCTCTTGTCACTTGCAATCATACTTGTGGGTTTTTCTGCCACTTCATGGATCTGATAAATATCTATAGCTTTACTCTATGTTAAATCATTGTCACGAAGCAAGATCTTTCTCACAGCAGCACTATTAATACCATACATGAGGCTGTCCTTTATTAACTCATTTTTTATGTCACCAAACTGACATGTTTTAGCTTTGTTTCTCAGGTCAGTTATATAAGCTTCAAAGGTTTCCCCTGGTTTCTGATCTGTTGTGTAAAACAAATGCCTCCCTAATGTAATATTTATCTGGGGGTTACACACCTCTCTGAACTTGCGCTTCAAACACTCAGGGTCTTCCCTTGATTCAGCCTGTACAACAATGTGATGATTTTCACCTTCTCTCTCATATACTGCTAGTGCATAAACAAATGAATGCTCTCTTTCTATGGCCTCAGACCCAGATAGGTTTAAAAAAATGAATACCTTGGTACATGCATCTTTATCTGAATAAGCTGCTTGTATAAAAATATTGTACTCTTGCTCAAATATTCTCCAATTCTCTGCAATATTCTTATCAAATACAAGTGGTAAGGGCTTTTGAAATCCATCTGCCATATTAACACATACCAGTGAAGGGTTTTGCAAATAAGCATGAACACATACACATACACATATGCCAGTATTTTATGCCAGAATTTGTAACTTTGCCCAATATCACAATAAGCTTCTGTACAACTGAACTTTGTGTAGCAGGTTTCTCTCAGACATTGTGATACTCTTAAAATTAATGTATTGCAAGAAATAACCTCTTAAAAGTGTGAGAAACATGTCAAACAACTGCACGATGCAAGCCTCTATGTAAGTGGACTTTACGAAATAAGTCTCTAGGGCACTATAACACTCTTGAAATGATTGTCTTGACAAAGTAATTTATAATCATTTTAAGAAACATTTCAAATGACTTCACAATGTGAATTAACTGGGCAATAGAAGCTCAGAGTCAGAAGCATTTCGAAGTAATTGCACTTTGACAATAAACTGTACACATAATACTGAAATCTCCTCAAAATTGCAGTACCTTGCTAGGCAACTCTTTACAGTGCAAGAAATACTCTGTAATTGTGGCACTTGTGAATAGACGCACCCAAAACAAGAAACTTTTCAAAATGGCTATACTTTGACTGTACTTCATGAAGTAGTTACACTTTGCACCCAAATAAACTCTTCAGAATACATGCATAGTAATAAGCACACACTCTAAACACTTTTACACACTTTCAGATACTTCAAATAACTTTAGCTGTGCCCTTGACACAATACGAAGCTGTAGTTATGCCCAAAACAGAAAACTTTGCTAAAAAACATACAGTCGCCTTGCTTTATTCATGCTTAATGAGCCCTTTTTGCCCTTACTATATTTGTTTTGCTCATTTACTCGCTTTTCATGCCCTTGTAGTTTCCTTGGGCTCATTTTACTCTAAACATCCTCGTTTTGCTTCAGACGTGCTTGTTTTGATTTTCTAATAATCGTTTTGTCAGATGTCATTATTTTAAACATTTCCCTTGGTTAAGAAATCTTTTGTGCCTCCTGCTTGGTTAATAATGCAGTTTGTGCCCTTGTAATGCTCCATTTTACTTTTTGTAAAATACGAGTAGTTTGTACGTATTCTCATTACCTTTGATTCTTTTCTGGGTCTTTTTCGTGCTCATTTCTCTTTGTTTACTGTCACAGTCTTCTCTGCACCTCATGGCCCTATATCTTATTCTCTGTGATCCTGGCTCTGACACCATGTCGCTCTCCTACTTTGGACACAATAGAAGAGTCTTTGTGGGTTTTGTTCAAGCAGCTTTATTTTATACAAACACATCACTACAGAAGTTTACTGACTAACTTAAGTAACTTATATACAAACTAGCTACTGTAATCATGCATGCTTACTCTCTGACTGCACTCTCAAAATGGCATTGGAATGGCACGTGCTTGACATTTATACATGCTCATTACATCTTTGACGTGCTTCTTAAAGACACAGCACACCACACATGCACTCCGATCTGCATCAAAGTTGTCCACAAATTTAATACACTTTTCCTTAAAACCCTCAATAGTCTAGCTCCAGGTAGAACAAAATGAGCAAAGAATAATCAAATCCCTTGGTTATCCACTCATAGGAGGCATGTAAAGAATGAAAAACATATGCTTTGAAAATAATGTTTAAAACATACATCTGTCCAAAACCTACAACACTTTTAAGAATTATTTACCTTACTAAAAGAAAGAGTAATGCAGAAAAGAAAATCCACAACTTTAACACCTTACTAAATCAATGTTCCAACCCTAAAACATTCTTGTCTGCTATTAATAATATAGTCCATCCTGGAACAACCATCACTTCTAATCCTGCCCAAAATAACACTCCTTCTGAAACAGCTGCTCAGTTTGCCATATATTTTATAAATACCATTAAAACCCTAACTAAAAATTTTCCACTAAACAATCCTGAAATGCCCTATCCTCAGACAGCAAAATGCCCTCTTTCTCCCTAAAACCCATCCAGACATCTTACATCAAATCTCTACTGCATAAACTGAATCTCTGTTCTGCTTTAGCAGATAATCTTAATAGCTTCCAGTTCCATAGCATATCATGTGTCTGTCCTAAATAATAGATCTATTAAGAAATCATACAGTCCTTCTCTATAGAAACAAATCTTCATCATACCCTTTCATAAAGGAAGAACTTCATCTGAAATAACCAGTTATAGACCTATTGCCATAGTATCCCCTTTGTCAAAACATCTGTTGAAGTGCATTCACAAACAAATGCTTGAACACATCCTTCAGGAAAAGCTCCAGACCCTCACACAGCATGGTTTAGACCTACTCAAAACACTACTACTACTATAGCCTTATTAACCTTAACAGATACTATTAACAAAGCCAGAGATAAAGGCAAACTAGTTTTCTCTGTATTCCTTCATCTCTCAAAAGCTTTTGATATAGTCTCACACCAAAACTCCTCTGTCGGCTGTCTTCCCTAAGGCTATCACAATCGAAACTATTATGGTTTAACAACTGCTTAACCACTAGATACCGGTCTGTTAAATGCTTCTCCACCTTTTTTTCCTTCCTTCCTGTCAGAATTGGCATGCCACTGGGCTCCATTCTCAGCCTTCTACTCTTCAGTATATTTACTAATTTGTTTGTGTCTTTCGGCTTTTCCCAGTTAGGGGTCACCACAGCGGAACTCCGGTCTGCTAATGATTGGTAGTTGATTTTTACGTGCCGAGTTACCAGCCCTGACACACAACCTTCAATGAAGGTACACCCATTCACGCATGTCTCCACGCAGAAGACGCTCTAGCTGAGAATCGAACTGAACAGCATCTTACTGTGCGGCAACAACGCTACTGCAGCACCACCACCGCAGATCATCAATATATTTACTAATAATCAACCTTTAGTTATGTCTTTTAGCCATTGAGAAGATTATACATAACAGAATTTGGCTGTCCTGGAGTATTTTAATATTTTCTATTGTAGACCAACTTGCAGAGTATTAGCCCTACATTAGACATACTTTGCTTACAATAAATCTTTCATGCAATAGCTAAAGATCTTTAATATATTCTCATGGTTTTTCATAGTCCTTAAACATATGCACACATGCATTTCACACTAAAATAAAATCTCCAACAGTTTTCAATAACCCTGGAAACACATTTGGAATCCTACTCAGAGTATGAAAATACCTATATAAAAACTTCCATGCAAAACCCATACATTTTCTAGATTTTGTATCATATCTGGACTGTTGATTAATCTGATCCCACTCTTGTACAGTTACAATAGTTCATATTTCTTTACCTTATATTTGTTTTATTTTTAATCATGCCTTCATTTAGCTCACTTAACTAATTTCAGGCTTTTGATAGACACTTCTTAGCTAAGGTCATAGCATCTCTTGAGTCCAAAGTGAAATTACTTAAGCCTGGGCTCAAATGCTCTTCTCATTTTGCAGACTTACTTTTTCAAGGCATTTACTACTCCTTTATACTCCCACCTTAAATTATCTTTCAGGGTATATTTTTCCTTAATTTCCTCCCAAGTTTTAATTTTGTCCCAAACTATCAACTGCCTCTAAATTTTCTCATGTTCTTCCTTCTTTTTTTTTTTTCAGTCAAATTCAAATATTTTATTGTAAAAAAGAATTACACAGTAATTTCATGTAAAAGGCCTCTTTCTGTACTGGATGGTCAAGTGAAATGGCTTTAGATGCAACGATTGTAGCAGGTAAGAGGTACACTGATACATTAGAAGCAACACATGCTCAAACAGGTAATACATTAATTGATTTATGACACCTCAGTGACTTGTGTACAACAGAAGGCAAAACGTTGCACTCCTGAGTTCTTTTGCATTCACTGATTAAAAAGAACAAAAAGGTAAAATAAAATTTTCAGCCTAACTAATAATGCATCTAAGCAAAGCCAACTTCACACTTTGTGTCTTAGACCTTCAGATTAGTATGACTATCAGAGCAAAACAAATGTCATTTGGCCAGGTGCCAAAACAAACAAAAAATAAAAACAGTCTGAAGTACTGCACTTTTCAAATCAAAGTGCTTCCTATGCCTTACTGTTTTGTTAATTCCCTAACTGACTAAAATGATGAAAAATTATGCTATATGAATGTCAGAACAGAACAGATCTTCAAATGGCACTGCATAACAGCAATAATGCATGACTTTTTTTGAGGTGGGACATAAGTAAGTCAACAATATGACAGAAAACTTAAGTTAATAGTTCTCCCTGCTAGCTATGTTGAACAGGTGTTTTATAGTGACTACAGTTTTGCAGTCTAGAATATAACACCATTTATTGCATCCTGGTAGAGTTGCCTATGGCTCTGTGGATGTTGCTGTGCCAATTATGTACTGCCTTTAATATCTGAAGAGATTGAGGGGCCTGCTTACAGCATGACAACACTATGCACAATTGATCATATAGCTAACATTTCAGCTATATTAACTTAACTTGTGGAAAGGAGTTTTACAGAATGTGGCAGTCATCAGAGGTACTATGCAGAAGCAAAAAAAGATGAACACTTTATCAACTTAAGTGGAAGAAAATACTCTTGCAAATAAAGCATACTGAGAGTGTTCTAGGTGATCAGATGGTGCCCACAGCAGATTTCCTGCCCTTATATAACATCTGATGCCTTTTAGCCCCTCTTAACACCATAGTGCATCCAATGCAGACCCAGCCATGCCTGTTATGAGGTTCTCCCAGATCCCATCATTGTGAGGAGGAGAAGGAGTATGCATTTTTCTTCTTTTGCCCTTGTCCTGCCAAGCATAAATGTATGCATTGGTGGCACAGCAGAGCAAGCATGTCACCAAAGTGCTGATGCTGCAGCACAGCACTCCTGTCATGCATTAATTGATGGCACAGCTGAGGGAGCATGACACCAAAGTGCTGATGCTGCAGCACACCACCCCTGTCATGCATGCATTGGTGGCACAGCAGAGAGAGTATGTCACCAAAGTGCTGATGCTGCAGCACAACACCCCTATCATGCATGCATTGGTGGTGCAGTAGAGAGAGTATGTCACCAAAATGCTGATGCTGCAGCACAACAACCCTGTCATGCATGCATTGATGGCACAGCCAAGCAAGCATGTCACCAAAGTGCTGATGCTGCAGTACAACAGCCCTGTCATGCATGCACTGGTGGCACAGTAGAGTGTGCATGTCACCAAAGTGTTGATGCTGCAGCACAACACCCCACTTAAATCCTTTCCTACAGAAAGGAGACCAGGCTACAGACCACATAGGTTCATTAGTACTTCCTATGCTGTCAACCTGTGATGGGCTTAAGTAGCCTAACCTTACATTCCTATGATAATTATTAGACCTTATATTTTGTAACATTAATTTCTGAAGATGGACCACACAAGTATATGTTGAGTACTTAGATGTTTCCCCATCCATGAGGGCCACTGGTGCAAAACCAGGGGTAAATATGTGGTTACCCATTCATTTTTCCAAATTACATTTGAATAGAAAAAGAGAAGTACTCTGCTTCATGTGGAGGAGGAGGCAGTTCCCTAAAAGTGATATTCTCTGTAATACATACCTATCGCTCTAGCATTTTCTGCTAATTTTGCAAAACAGGTTGAGGTCCCTTGACTGGTTATTTCTAATACCATTGGACTTCTGAATGTGTAATAGATCTGATAGAACAAGGTCTGTTGAGGATCTATACGCAAGGCAGAGGTTGCTTCTCAGTAACCTGTATTATACCTAGAAGAAAGACAAGGCATTGAGTTGGTATGAATACTTTTTTTTATTATTTAGGCCCTTGTTTTTGTTTTAGTGAGTTACTAATTGTATATATCTTATATAGTTGTCAAAAGTATAGTGTATATGAGTTTACAAAAGTGAAAGAAAACAGAAAAATATTTAATGGGCAAGGGTGAATGTTTACAGATTTTACAGGCCATTTTTGTCATGCATTTTTTTATGATGGTATGTCTAGGCTGGATTGGCCTCTTCTTTAGGAGAGTGCATTCCTTTTGAAAGGTCTTGTGCTGTTAATGTTTTTTTTTTTTTTCCACTTACCTGGAGTTTTATTTGTACATGAAATCATTTGTTATCTATGACTTCTTAACATATGATACTCAACTCCCCATACCTTTCTTCTCATCAACAAAATATGAGAAAAATGTGATTACCTAGGCTGGTTTTGTTTGTTAATATGATTCATTCAAGTAAGTGATTTAGACATGCACTTTCAACTGTGATCAACAACATTATTTCAGCAATTGTAGCTCTAACTTGAGATTTAGCAATATCCAGCAAACCTCAGGGGACATCTGCCATATGACAATGAAAACCATGAGTAAAGAGAAGATATGATAATAGTTGCTTTCAGTTTCTTCTATCCACCTTTATTTCTTTTTTTAACATTTATTTGAAAGTTTTATTAAAGTGCAGCTTTAGCTTACCTGTTTGAATGTGGTGTGCAGAAGCTCTAGTCTGTTTGATTTAAAAAAAATGGTAAAGGTCATGCATTACTCAGAACACGAATGGAGTGACCAGATCAATAATTCAGTTTAACAATTGGACCTACAGTGTCAACTGATATTCATCTGAGTGGGATTTCTGCAAAGAGTAAGTGTGCCAAATGTTTCTTATACCTGCAGTTGAGTGCTCTCCTTTGAGAAGTATGACAACATTTAAAGAAAATCAGCTCAGATGGAGAATGAGGTTTCTAATTTACAAGCAAAATAACATAGTTAGGTAAATGCATATTATTTGCCTTTGGTGTATGCTAGACTAACTTAGGATTTACAAGCTCCATTAATAACATCTCACAATTTTAAAGGCTCTGATTCACCTTATAATCATAATACAAACTTTCTTAAATTTATAGGGACTGCCCTTTTAAACATGTCTATAGACAATATTTCAAAAAAAATACATTTAATGTTTATATGAGGTTTGGCCCACGTTTTTTTTTTTTTTTGAGGGGACCTTACTTGTTTGCCCATGTAAAATATCCAATATCCAGTTGTGGAACTTAAGAGACTGACACTTCGGTCCTTTCCAATATTTTCTTTTTAAGGTTTTGCTATTCTTACACCTTTATATGGGATATCATCAAGTTCCTGTTTATATGTGATGTTAAAATGCTGGCTCACTTGGCTTGAAAACACTGCTCTCAGGCTACATGCCTCTCAAATGCCAAAAGGTAGACTTCATCATTATTTTCCTTGCTGAGTTACTGTAGACGACCACTCATTTTTGTGACACCCAGCAAGTTGGGTTGCAAGTTCAGTTGCTTCAGAATAAGAAGGTGTTCAACAGTAGTGGCACCTCTTTTCTGAATGGTCTCATTAAAGTAAACTAAGGCCTTCAATAATTTTGAATTTTGCATAAATTCTCAGGGATTTGGCTTCACAGAAAAAACAAATGGAAAAAAATCACACTTCTTTCTGGTGATCTTTCACTATGCCAAAAGGATCAGTCCAGATCAAATCCCTGTATGGGCACAGAATTTTCACAGATCTTCCAAGTATCACTTTCTCCTGCCATGACGATCTTTTGACTAGAGCAAACAACATTTAACCACAAGTATTTAGCAGCTACAGAATGTCTTCAGTCACAAAAGTATTTCATTTCATTCAATATAACATATGTCCCTTCCACTTTTAAAAATAACATTTACTTAGTGGGTTGCATGGCAGTCGTATATCTGTTGCAGTTCTTAAGGAAAGACAACATTCCTTGCTGGGGAAAAACTCAGGACAAAATTCTTTCCAAGTATCTTTAAAAAATGCAATTGGGGTAAAACTGTTTTTTTCTCTGCCCATCAACTGTAAGTGACCAATGCACTGTTTACTAGCACTAATGGTAATAACCAGTCTCTGAAGCAGCTTTCATAGAAAACATTTATTTATGATGAGCAAAAGAAGAATGGTTTCCTTATAGCAATCATTAAATGACAAAATAAAGTCAGTCTGTCTGCAATAATTATGTTTCATTTCTGTAGAAGTTCTTCATAGAGGATTTCTCAAGCAAATAACTGCATAGAGTCAATATGACTTATCACACGCAGGTATGAATACATTGCATTCAACAGCTGTGTTATTCAAACTTAAGGAATATATTCCAAACGTCCTTCTTTCCCACATACTTAACTTTTATGCATACTGCTTGTCAGAGTTCTCTCTTAACCTAGCACTCGGGGAAAACAGGAATTTAACATGTATCTGCTCCTCTGTCCCTTATATTTTCCCCAAAAGCATTTGTTCGTTGCTGAGACTATACCAGCCTGCTCTGCTTTGGTCTTAATGTGGTTTAAAATCATATGCACAATACTTGGAAGGCTGAGCTGAGCTGTGCAAAACCAACATTATGACTGTCAGAATGTTGAATACCAACATTATCGAATGGTCGAACTTGCACCCCTTCCATACCCATGTTAGAGCTTGATCCTGGATCTGGATTGTTAGGCAGTTTCAGTGTTTGAAATAGTTTTCAGGCTTGCTGGTATTCAGCATGCCATCTTTCAGAAAAAGGTTTAGATGAATGCTCTACTCGACTTTCCAAGG
>NC_056732.1:747175523-747363023 GCF_019279795.1 Protopterus annectens | reverse complement strand
ATTTCAAAAGTATGAGAACATTCTATGTTAATTTTTATTACTATAAACTGCAGTGAAAAATACCTTCAGTGCACAGAAAGAGATATTAATGCCTCCTTAGTAATTTATTTCTTATTTGCTTTTTCCTTTGTGCATTCTTAACTCCACCAGAGCTGACTTTCGCTTAAAAATGGCACTCATTATACTCCTCAAAGCATCCTATACTTTTAGATTTTTAATGCTAAATGCATAATTTCCCATTTTCCTTCATGATTTCTATGTTTATATAAAACTAAAGATACTTTCTAGTTTACCAGTTTCTTTTTAGTGACACAAGCCTGCAAGAACTATTTTATTGGATAATCATCCTCTTCTTAATAGATTATGTTGACTGATGGCACAGATTCCCATCAGATTATCAGAGGTCACTACCAAATAAAGAAGTACCTCAATATCAAAAAAGGAACACAACTTATTATTTGACATTCAGTTCAAACTCTTCATAAAAGGATGCCCAATAATCTGCCCCCATAGCTCTAAGAGTTCTCCCAGCATACATATTAAAACATGGATTGTGGAAGTACCAGTAGTAATCTGACACTTGGACTGCTATGCTGTTCTTTTCTTGTGTCGGTAATGCAGATGTTTATTATTTGCCATAAGGCATACACTCAATCTATAGCTCTTGTTAATCCACATATCACTAATACTCTCTTGGTATTTTCAGCAAATGGTGTTAAGTCTGTTTCTACCAATATTCCCTAGACTGCATTGTATGCAGCATGACAAAAGTGCATTTAGGATTCTAAGCTGACTGAAAAATATCCAATATAATATCAGTTCCAACAGCAGAAGCAACAAACGGATAAAAATCAAAATCATAATGAGCCTATTACTGTAATACAACATCATGATTGGCATTAGATCTAAACTGTTCCTGTAATAATGCCAATGATTTTATTTTTCATTCTATATGCTGTACTAGGATTTATTCATCTCTTTTGCACACGTACAAAACTCAGTCAAGGATATGGAATGGTTTTCAGGAACTTCCATGCAATTTGTTTGGAATGGTTGTCATCAGTGACATAATAAACAGCAAGGTTAGAAATAAGGCTAATCCTAGAACTTTTATACTTCTCAGTTTGAGTTGTTTCAGCCATGGATCCCAGAATAAGAGGCTAAAATTTCAAAAGATTGTATTAATTCAAGTAGGGCCACCATTAAAAGGTTGGCACTGACAACGTTTTCTAAAATCTGATAAAAGAAAAAACAAAGATACAAGACAACTATGTCATATTTGGCCATTTATCTAAAGAAAAGAAAGGTAGGTTAAAACGGAAATCATATTCCAAATGAGTCAAAAGGTAGAATGAATTTCGCTTTCATGTAATGGCTGGGATATAGAATATTTTTGCAGATATATGAACTTTTATCTAAAATCCTGAAAGATAAAGAAACATGAATGATTTATTCTAGCAAATATTTTCTATAAATAAAATATATATATAATTTTCTCTCAGGCAAATTCATACATATATTGACCTATGTTTATGATGCTTCTCCATATATGTTTTGTTATGAAAAATTATAAATATATACACATATATATATTTATTAGTCAAAGTTATATTATTTTGACTAACAAAAGTGCAACCTAACTTCCGAGAAAGTACACTTCAGTGAAAGTGTACTTTCGCAAAAGCCAATTCACAGAATCGGCAAAATAAAAATAAAACAAACAAAAAACATTGTGCACCCCCATCCCCTTGCTACTTAAATATATCAACTCCAATAGTGCACTACAGTGAGAAAAGGGATATATTTCCTTATTCCCACTGTACCGTGCTTCAATGAATCGGCTTTTGTGAAAGTGCACTTTCGCTAAAGTGCACTTTCCTGGATGTGGGGCCATACTTTTCTTTTTTGAAATAGTGTAATTTCAAACAAAAAAAGTAGATCCATATATATATATATATATATATATATATATATATATATATATATATATATATTTCTAGTTGCACAGCCTCACATGTTAACATCACGTAATATTTTTAATTTAACACTTCATAGTGACTATAATAATATTAATAACAATTATTATCATTATCATTATAGCATGAAATTAATTAATTGTATAACATTACAAGATCTCCTGTCATGCATTAAGAAAAATATTCTTACACATTGTTCCTCTTATGCATAAAAAGAGCATACACATCAGTTCTTCCAATAATTTCATAGTACTGTCCATAGCATATCTGAACATGGTTTTCCCTTTTTAAAATCTGCAAAATATAATTTTCATAAATCAGATATTTTCTTCCTCATATCTAATGAAGAAAGTCATGTTTGTATTTAAACATGTCTCAAATTTGAATTAGTTGCAGGAAATCCTATTCCATCCTAGCTATAAGCAACTTTAGTATACATTGCTAATCTAGTATGAGCCAATTTCACTAAAATATATTACAAGATAGATGGTCAAGCTTTACTATAATTTGCTTTGGTATGACAAAATACTTTAATAAGTAACTAAATCTAGTTAAAATCCGTGTAATTATAACATCAACCTTCTTTATTTTTTTTTAATTTGCTCCCATTGTCTGGCATCAATTGCCTTCTCCTTGAGCATTCCTTTTCAGGATCCATTTACTGGGTGTCTTGTGTCTATTCATAAAACTAATACATAAGTAATTTCACTTGACTTGGTCTTTACCACATGGAAATGTACCAAAATATATATAAGCATCCAATAATATTTGGTCAAATGTACAACCAAATTCAACAAGGGACCTTTTTGACTATCCTTAAGCATACACATGGAAACCATTAACAGTAGTCTCTATAGACGATACAGTAACATATATAAAAAAGTCCCTTTATTTAACTCAATAGCACCTCACCATAAGATGAAAGCCAAATCCTACACCATGGCTTAAACCACATACTAAAGAAAAGATAAGTAAAATAATAATGAAGCATGTAGAAAAAAATGCAGCAGTATCAGGAAAATCACAGGAAAAATCAAAATCAGTTTTGGTGAAAAGATAATACAATAAAAAAATAGGAAAACGCACAACCCTTCCCTGGCACAGATGAAACAAACTATACTATAGCATGCAAATTTAATTCATGTTAAAGAAATGTATCTATTTAATAAACACAGTATACTCAGCCCATCTGTAAGCAACATGCACATTGTCACTACCACTTTCCCACCTACTACATTTCTTACCACCATAATAAACCATTTTCAAAAACCTACACCCAGCTGTCTTGCAGCTGATAACCTATCAATTGAATATTTCAAAATGTCTTCAGAAACCATTGGGTTAACTGTATCTATACTTACAAATCACTCTCCCAAAGAAGCCACAGTTACCACACTCTGAAAACAACTTTTTTTCCCTTAAATAAAGGTGTCAAATCATTTGAAATAACAAACTGCAGACCTATTGTCATCCCTTCCCCTCTATTTAAAATAATTAAAAATATGTTCACCTACAGTTGATCAGCTATCTAACATCAGTTTGATTACTTTTAAATAAATGTAAATGTGCCTATATCACAAGTGCTAACTCAATAAATGTGTTAAAAAACTAACAGAGAATCTAATGTTTTCCCTAACAAAGTATGGCTTTAGGACAGACAAAAGCATATAAATAGCATTACTTACTTTCATAAACTATACCCATGACAGAATGAATCTGGGTAAAATTAAGTCACTGTTTTTATTGTGACACAGTTTTACAGCATCTACTATTACTTAGACTCAAATAAATTGGCCTCACAAGCAGTACAATCAAATGGTTTACAAGTTATCCAAGTCAATGAACAAAATGTATAAGTTCATAGGTTGGTACTAGGCTATTAGCCCTAGGGCCTATACAAACCTAGCCATAACAATTCCCTGGCTATTTCTTCCCACAGTATTTACTTCCCTAGACCACTGTCTAGCAGGGTGACTGACGTGATCCCCGGGGTGAATTTCCTATCTCCCATCCAATCATCAAGGTTCCTTTTGAAGAGAGCCAAAGAGGCACTCTGCTTGACATGTATGGCCAGTCTATTCCAGTGTCTGGGGAGTCTCTGGGTCAGGAACCTATCCCTCCAGCATGTTTTGTTCATTGTGATGACAAGGTTTAGATCCCTGGATCATGTGTCTGTGAGGGATTGGGATTTCTTTAAGTGTAGCATGTCCAACAGCTCTGGGTTTTGCATGGCCTTGTATGTTAAGCAGCGATCACCTCTGAGTAGACGATATGTGACAGAGTATAGGTGGAGTTTTTTTAGACAGTCAGCATAGGGCATCTGCTTTAGGCCTGTGATTCTTTTAGTGAGGCATTTATGTGGCCTTTCCAGTTGTTGCAGATGTCTTGAGAGGTACATACCAAACGGGGCATTGTATTCTATAATGGGTCTAATGAGGGATGAGGACAGTGGGACAATGACCTTCTTTATTTTGGATGAAAAGCCCTTAGTGATGAGGTGTGCCACATAGAAGGATTTCCTGACTGTTGTGGTGATGTGGTTATCGAATGTCAGACCACTGTCCACCTGTGTCCCTAAGTCTCTTATCACACTTTCAGTGTTTAGTGTACTGCCACCTATGTGGTAATTCACGGGTACATGATTTTTCCCATAGGTTTTTCCCATAGGTAAGTGAGCCGATAAGCTACCATTTCCTCAGCAAGTAATATTAGGTGTACCACAAGGTTCAATAGTATGACCTTTTCACCTTAATATATTTATAAATACAAAGAATACATCCTGTCACTCAGCAAAAGTATTGAAGTCTGCAGATGACTCAACACTAATATTTGCTTCCTCTTTAACCCATCAGCTCCAACATGACCTACAACATTCCTTTACAAATAAAGAAAACTGGCTAGAACATTCTGAGCTAATCAGAAATCTAAATAAAACTAAGCTAATGGTATTTTTATCCCCATCCCAACAATCAGACTATTGTTGCATAATAATAATAGAGTTTACCATGTACAAGTTACTAAACTAATGGGAATAATAATTCACCATATATTAAGATTTTTGCACATCCAACATGCATTTTACAAAGATACTCATCATCTAGGAGTTCTTTTAAAAGTGAAACCTTTTGTAACAGAATCTGCATGCCTACATTCACATACCTTTATCTACTCTCTCCTCAAATATCTCAAAATAAGTCCCCAAGGTACTATCCAGTGCTAAGAACACTACTTCTAAGGGGCTAGGTAACATACCTGGCTGTCTTCTGGTCATCCTGAAACAAGATTTGCCAGAGCCCCTACAAATGTTATTCAATGTCAGCCTCCAAACAGGCTTCATGCCAGACGAGTGGAGGAAGCTACGGGTATCAGTTGCATAAAGGAGGGGTGTCAAATGACCCATGTTATTACAGACCCATATTCCTGACCAGCTCCATCTGTTGGGCTTTGAAAAGTATCATTACTTGATTAATAAATAAGGACATGGGTAAACTAGAGCCTCTCAACCTAAGCAGTTCAGATTTATCAAGGACAAGTCCTGTGTACTTAACCTGATCCCTTTGAGAAGGTGACTGCACCACATGATGAGAGCAAATCTGTACACACTCCATATCTAGACCATGCAAGGGCATCCAGCATCATCCCACACTCAGGTATCATAGGTAAACTCTCCCAGCTAAATACAAATCCTTATGTGTATTGTTGGATAGCAAATTCACTCCAAATAAAATCTAGAAAATAAGTGTGCGTGCCTCCCCCACCCCCAAAAGACCTACAACGTCTGCCATTCCCTGAGGTTAAGTCCTCGGGACACTCCTCTTTAGCCTTTACTTAGCAGAGGTCAGTGCAAATGTTAATGGCTTATGACTGAACAATTCTGCAGCTGATTGTAAAATTTCTGCCATCATAAACTCCCCAAAGGACACCAAAATCCTTCAAGAGGTCCTTTCACAAGCAAATAGCTGGTATCAAAACTACAGAGTAAACCAAATATCAAGAAATGTTTAACTATATCATTTGACAAGCATGACATATCTTGTACCTATCACACTGACAACACCCCCTTGAAAGCTGATTTTTTTTTTTTGTCAGTGATCTGGTAACCTATGTAGACAAGGAACTGTTCTTTGATCACTACACATTCACCACCGGAATGAAGTCCTTTTGTGCACAGCTTATATCTAACAATATTGCTTCCAAGTCCAGGAATGTAATCATTCAACTGTACTTGCTCTCATCAAGCCAATCACTGAATATAATGCCTCATTTGGCATACATCTCTCCAAGTACTGGTCACAACTAGAGTGATCACAATGCTTTTTCAAAAAAAAAAAAAAAAAAAAAAAAAGAAAGAAAGAAAAATCAAGGGTGTATAACACAAGAGCTTTTCTAACCATCTGAAACCTTGCTTCTCTTCCTGGTATCATTCAGACTACTAAGATGTCCCCGCTACCTCACTTATAGAACCTCACAGACCATATCCTGTCAGACCTAGTGCACACTTGAACATCCAGTGGAAGAATCAACACCCACTCAGAGGATCTCAATCTCTACTGCAACATATATTGAAAAGGTTGGAGGACAGGTATGTATCTCAAGAGAATACCTCTTCTTTGGAGACATCTTCCACTTTTACATAATGCAAAATACTTCTCTTAATCTATTCAAACATAACTTAGGAGGATGGATGGAAAATCACATATTCAAACCCAGTTTAACAACCATGACCCTAATGAATAGGGACAAGAAATAAAATGTTCCAGCATATTCTTCTTCTGCTTGACATTGGCTTATTCATGTGCAAAATATAAGGGCTAAAAACTAGCACAGGAGGGCTAGGCTTCTAAAGTTCCTCACAGATCAATAGCTTACTTAATGCCCATGGACCTTTAAGATTATAGTTAACCCTATTTCCATCCTAGTCTCCTATGTCTCATCAATTTTAATCAACATACAGTGCTCTTGTCTCATCTAACCAGACTGGAGCAGCCTTGTAATACAATTGCACAACCTGCAAGTAAGAAGATGTAGAGAACACATCAGTGTCTTGTACTTTGCTCACTTAATTGAAGGGAGCTATCTAATCGAATAGGCCTATACTTACATTAAGGCTGCCCATGACATATTTTACATATCAGACAGATGCCCTGATATCAGCAAGTTATTAAACAAGTGCATACCACATACAGAAGTACACTCAGTAAAACAACAAGTATTACATAAGAATATAAAAAAAATTATACTTGTGACTGTCTATTCTCTGCATACATTGATAAATTATGGAACTCAATGTCAAAAGAAATCAGAAATATCTTGTTTCATATGCAATTTAAAATATCATTGAAGATGTACCTGTCATGAAACTCCATTACTAAGGCTCCTTTTTATTTTAAAACTTACCCCATCTGTTATTTAAAATTGCAATTAAATCATGTCTATCATTACAACACTTCCATCCTTTTATCATATCCACTATTAAACCCCTTCACTATGCAGTCAAATCAAACAAATATCACAAAAGTCTCATCCTTTCTCTATAGTTATGCCCTATTTTCTTGTCTCATGTGAAATTATCAGTTTGGATAAACCACTTCGATTTTGACTTATTTTTCACATATGACCTCTGGAACAACCAATAGCATCCCTGGTGACCACAGGTGTCTTACTGGGATATAGCATTTCAGTGACTCCTTAAGGTTAATGTAGGACATAGGTTGCAAAGGGCACAGCAACTGAGGGTCAGGATTTTACACTGCAAATCTTCTAAAACTGGAGTTATATGACTGGCTGAGAAATACCAGTAATAATCTAGTCATGGAATTTTGGACCTGCTGCAGTCACACCACATCAATATTTTTGAGACCAAGGTACCGAGTATTAGAGTATCATCACCAAAGTATAGCTAATATGTTCTCCACTAGGATCTATGATGATATGAAATGATTGATTAAGGAAATGTTACTCATGTTGAAATAAGATGCCTTGACAACTGCTGGCAACTGGTAATTTAGTGACAGACTGTCACTAAGAACTGCACCTAGATCTTGAATTGTGCCACCAATTCCTTTGTATTAAAATCTTATTTTATTAAGGACAAAAGCAGCAGATGTGATGTGTGGGTCGGGCCACAAATCTGCGTGGTCTTAGTCCTTGCTTCATTGAGCTTATTCTGTGAGCAAATGAAACCAGACCATGATCAGAAAAAGTAAAATGAAACACCTGGTTTGAGATAAGTAAAGATATATCATCAACATAGGAAAGATAGCAAATATACCTGGGCTGAGCATGTAAACCATCCAAACACACCAGCAGTCAGCTCCAACAAAGTTATTTAATTAAATAAATGATATCCTCCCTTATGGATTATGCATATAACATGAATAAGATGGACACCAAACATGAACACTTGAGGTTAGCACACTACATGTGAAACTGATAGGAAATGATTACCAGACACCACCTTCTAGAAAGGACTAGACAAGTAAGAAGTAATCCATTTCAGCAGTGTGCACAAAAAGCTGCAATGACATTTAAAGTGGCTTAAGAAGGATCCCATTGTACATAGTAAAAAACACCACTGAGAGGTCAAGTAAGACTAAGGCAGAATGCATTCAGTGATTCCTCACCAGAAGAAGATTATTAGTGCTCACATAAGGCTAGTGTCAGTGCCTTACCAAAACTTAGAGGAAAACAAACAACAACAACAAAAAAAAAAAATAACCCAAAGGATCATGTAGCATAAGAGAATAACACATGTGTCTGTATACAACTTTCTTAACAGCCTCCCTAATAAATATGAGATGAAACAATGGACAGAAATTTTACAGATGGTTTGGTTGCAGCACAGGTCTCTCAAGAAAAGTGGTAACCTGTGCCACCTTAAGACATGCAGGGACACCATCAGTTTCAGACAGGATTTTACAATGAACAAAATAATTGGACCTAATGACACAAATCAGGCCAAAATCAAACTTGTAGAGCATGGATACAATGTGCAATAGGTGTGATACATAGCACAAGCAATAATCATGACCAGACCAAAGTTAACAAAGTCCAACAAAAGTACAAATAATCCAAGCCAGAGTAATTGTACAACACAATAGTGGAATCTGCGATGTGTCACTGCTTTATGTTGCCAGTTTATCCACAAAGAAGCACACAAATTCCTAACAATAATCTGAGGTAAATTATCTCCGAACATTAAGAGAAGCAGAGCTGCTCAGACCAGTCAGATAACTCCAGTTTTACCAACCGTATGGAAAGGTGCTGCCAGATGTTTCAGTGCATCAAAGATGTTACTGGACATAAAAGGCACCTTCTTATGAGATGTCTTTTCCTGGTGTAAAGTGTGCTCTTGATCTAGACTGAACTTAGCTGTACTCCACATAGATACTCCCGATTTTACTTACTCTTCATATATTTTTTTCTCATACTTCCTTATGATATATTGTCTGTTTGTATAGGGTCATCTCATCATTTTACTTACAAGGCAAACAAATTGCAAAATAAAACAGATAAACAAAATAAGGCCTGTCCTCTTCTACTTCCATGAAAACCTCAATCTAAGCCTATGTAAGAATGCAGCTCATTGATGCTTCCATCAAACTGGCCAATAATGTGCACAAGTTAGGGCAACAATATCAAGTCTCCTGTAAAGCCTGAACTGTAGGTCATCATAAATGTTGAACTGTACGTCATCAAAAGTGAATCTGGATTTTCTGTACTAGATGATCACCCTGGATCAACTTATCAACACCCCCACCAGGGGCAGCAATATCCTATATCTAGTCATTACCAATAAGACTGACCGGTGTTCCACACCTGACGTCAATGCCTCATTGGTCCAATCCGACCATAAGCTAATTACCCTAGATATACACATCCTGCCTCCACCCCCATTAAGGAAACCATGGTAAAAAAATTCTCCAAAGCCAACTTCATGCTTCTTAAGACAGAAGTGGTGAACTTCATGACACCCATGCAGATGGACAATACAGTTATGACTACTGAATCCTACACAATTGCACTTTATAAACACTTACATGAGTGCATGGATCATGCTATCCCAAACAGAACCAAGATGCTATCCTCCAAAAAAAAGAAGCCAATCTGGTGGTCCCCTGCCATAAACAAACTGTACAACAGAAGGAAGAAACTCTTGCAAAATAGAGTAAAATCCCATGAGTGGAGGAGCTCCCTGGTCAGCCTAAGTAAGAAGCTGAGATCCCTGATAAAATCCTCCAAAGCTAGTTACAAAAACAAAATCACCACTGATTCTAAAGACAACCACAAATCATTCTATAGCTATGTCAAGAATCTCAATGGCAACACTCAGATCTGCTCTGAGTTACAGCACAATGGCACTAAATATACAGACCCAAATGATATTGCCAACATCCTGGCAGACAGGTTCAGTGCTAACTTTACCCCCATCTCTCCCCCTAATGAGCCCATCTCTATACCGGAAGAATGCAAAGTTCCTATAATTATGGCTGCACAGGTAAAAAACACACTCTCCAAAGCGAAGAACACAGCATCCATGGGACCAGACAACATTCCAGGCTGCGTTCTACATGAACTACAGAAGGAACTGGCACCCCACCTAAGTACTATGTTCAATCATAGCCTCACCTCAGACTTTGTGCCTGCTGAATGGCCCACAGCAATGGTTATCCCACTCCACAAGGGGGGAGCCACCACGGACCCCTGGAACTACCTCCCCATTAGCCTGAGGAGCTTGGTCTGCAAGGCCATGTAACGTATCATCATGGAACTTATAAACAAAGACATGGGTAATCTCCAAACTCTGGATCACACCCAGTTTGGGTTTGTAAAATGCAGATCATGTCTCCTAAACCTGATAGACTTCTTTGAAGCAGTCACCAAAGCCGTAGACAAGGGTAAGGTGGTTCACACAACCTATCTAGATCTTGCCAAGGCTTTCAACACCATCCTCCACTCTGGAATTATAGATAAACTCACTAAACTAGGTATAAATCCCTATGTCACAAGATGGGTTGCCAACTGGCTCACTGACAGAACCCACATTGTGAAAGTAGCAGACTCCAAATCCGACTTCAGACCAGTGACAAGTGGAGTACCACAGGGTTCAGTCCTGGGTCCTCTCCTGTTTGGTATCTACTTCTCTGAAGTACAGGCTAACACAGAAGGTCTTTGGCTAATGAACTTCGGAGATGACTGCAAACTAGTAGCCATAATCAAAACTACTAATGATGTGGACATCCTACAAAAGGGCCTCACTGAGATGGATGCCTGGTGTCAAGGCCATGGCCTCAAGCTCAATGCCAAAAAGTGCATTGTCATCCCCTTTGGTAAAAACTCTGTAGCCATGAACTACAACATAGGCGGTAGTATACTTAACACCGAAAGTGTGATAAGAGACCTTGGGACACAGGTGGACAGTAGTCTCTCCTTTGATAATCACATCACCACAGTAGTCAGGAAATCCTTCTATGTGGCACACCTCATCACAAAAGGTTTCTCATCCAGAAAAAAAGAGGTCATTGTTCCCCTCACTCATCACTCATTCGACCCATTATAGAGTACAATGCCCCTTTTGGTATGTACCTCATAAGACATCTACAACAACTGGAAAGGCCACAGAAATACCTCACAAAGAGGATTAACAGCCTCAAACAGATGCCCTACGGAGACTGTCTCAAAAAACTCCAGCTTTACTCCATTGCATATTGCCTACTCAGAGGTGATCTCTGCCTAACATACAAAGCTATGTCAAACCCAGAGCTGTTGGACATGCTCCACTTAAAGAAATCCCAATCCCTCTGAGCTACACGATCTAGGGACCTAAACCTTGTCACCACAATAAACAGAGCATGCCGGAGGGGTAGATTCCTGTCCCAGAGACTTCCCATACTGTGGAATAAACTACCTATCTATATCAAACAAAGCTCCTCATTAGCACTCTTCAAGAAAAATCTTGATGATTGGATGGGATATAGGAAATTCACCCTAGGGATCACCTCTGTGGCCCTGCTCGACAGTGCACAGGAAAATAGTTTTCTTGGGTGGCAAAAGCCAGGATACCTTTTTGGCTGGGCTTGTATAGGCCCCAGGGCCGATAGCCTAGTACCTACCTATAAACCTATGAACCTATGAACTATGTACTAAACAAAAATTAGTTTTAGAATGCTGAAATATTTCTAAAATTCTTCACTTAGAATTGTGTTTGTCTTTTTATCTAGTGTATCTTACTGAAAACAGTAAACTTCCCTTTCACGCATTTCAATAACATTTCTACCACATTTCATTAACCACTAATACTTTTTTCTGCAACTCATATAATGCCATCTTAAATCTATGATAAGAATTTCATCTTCTATATTCTCTGAACTTATATATCTAACCCATAGAAACAATACTGGCTCTGCTCTAATATAATTCCCTAAAGTATAACTAATGCAAACATGACAGAATTGTGCCTCACAAACAGGAAGTTGTAATTGTGTTTATTTTAATATTATCTCTGTTATATATGACACATTATACTCTGTATAAAGTAATTGTTATATTACTATATTGTATATTGTATCTTCTGTGAATGTTGCTTTTTGTCTGATGCTTTTCTCCTTGGGACTTCACTGACGATGGAGGTTTTAGAGTAAATTCAGAATACCCTGGTAAACAAGTGAAAATAGTATTACTATTACTGCAACTATAAATAATATAACTGTTACTACTGCTACTAATCATAATAATAACTCATAAAATAAAGGAGATGCAAAATTATGTAGCCTCATCAAATCAAAGGAAATCAGCAGCTCTTATTCTGTAAGTGATTACTTGGGGAGACCAAGATTAAAATGGCCCAGTTAATGGTCTCACTGGTAATTCAACATTCCTCCCGATTTCTAGACTGATCCGATCACTCTTGCTGCAAGAGTAAAATTGCCTTGTACAAAGTACAGCTCTCTCCAACAGAGATACAATTGCCTCTATTAGTGGTATAATTGAAATTTCACACCTTTCTTGATGTTTCTGAAGTCTGGTAAATTAAACTATTAATGGTGTTCATAACAACATTTTAGTCAGTTTTCATGAATTTAACTCAGCCCTATAGCATAGACAGAGGAAGCCCTGACACCAACCCACACAACCTGATTTTGAGTAGTAGCTGAGGTTCTGGCTGGCTGACTGCTCCCATAAAAAACAACAGTAACCAGTGTACATGATTTGGAAGATCCCGACCAGTGATGGTAACTCAAAGAGGTTTGTATTCTGCATCAAATACATACAGAAAATCTGCATATGACACCACTACAGTGACACTGGGTGCTCACAGCAGCCACCAAGGTGTGGGGCTAGGACCACAAGGAAACACCCCCATCCATCTAAGTACATGACGTGGAAGCAGCAGGGGTACAGGTGGTGAGAGGATTACTGGTGAAACTAACCATTCCTTGCAGTTCCATTAGGCCTCTAGTTCAAAGGATCCATGACAGGGGTTAGATGCTAAAGGCAGATCTACATATTGTTGCAGGCACAGAAGGCCTTCATTCCTGCCTGCATGACAGTTCTGTCAGTCCAACAATATTACCTGAGTGAGTGTGAACTGGGTGCTGATAACGAATGAATGAATGCCACAAGGGGAGGGGGGCTGATTTACATTAGGCAGGAAGGTAAAAAGAGTACAGAAAAACATATCATGAAACTATGTGAGGTATCATTCATTCATGCTGGGCAAATATGGCAAAAAAGAAGGAAAATCCAACAGTTCATCTTTTATTATTAATATTATTATTTTTGTAATAGTTTAGAGCAGTGCTATCTTATAATAATTTAAGGAAATGCTACCTAGATATACATTGTGAAATGTGGGTTAAGAAACACTTTATGGCAACATTAACTGTGATTTGAAATAACCTGTGTAGAAACTATTGTCTTACTGAATACACTGAGCAAGCTGTGTCTAAGCTTCAGAAACATACTTTGTTTAGAGAGTACATAAAATAGCCAGGATTACTAGAAGATGTGCACATCTGTGATGCCATATCACAAAAGTGCTGCTGAACTTACACACTATGCAGACCTATTATAAATGCACAACATATATAAATAATTTTCATATTACAAAAGTAATGTAGTTCAGTAAAAACATGCTATGCACATGATTTACTCACATGCACATGAATGCGCACACCTACACACACACACACACACACACACACACACACACACACACACACACACACACACACACGCACACACACACACACACACACACACACACACACACACACGCACACGCACGTGCGCCCGCGCACACACACACACACACACACACACACACACACACTAAATTATACACCTGCACAAACACAAGCATGCTGAGTCAGTCTATCCTGTTCTGTTCATTGCTATATACTGCATTAATATTAAGATTAAACTTGACAAGAATAATAAAAAATACGACTAAGCAACAAATGCATTGAGGGAACAACAGTTTGCATTTATGAGAGAAATTGCATTAATATTTTATTATTTTAAAAGCGTGTAAAAAAAAAAAATATATATATATATATATATATATATATATATATATATATATATATACATATATGTAATTAAGTTTTCAATTTCTCAAAGTTAAATTATTTGTATGCCTATT
This sequence comes from Protopterus annectens, assembly GCF_019279795.1. Taxonomy (NCBI): domain Eukaryota; kingdom Metazoa; phylum Chordata; order Ceratodontiformes; family Protopteridae; genus Protopterus; species Protopterus annectens. Next base: position 747,348,404 of record NC_056732.1, on the reverse strand, counting down.
TCATGCATTTGGCTTAGGCTGTGATTCATAGACATATAGAAAAGCACTGCACAGGTAGCGTGCAGTATGCAATATGGCCTAATGGTAACCAGATATATATTAATGCAGAAGAGTGCTAAAATAGAAAAAAAACTACATAGCTACTCTTAACAGCTGCATTATGCAAAGTAATGGCACTCAGCTGATACAGGGGATGAGTGCTATGAAAGACAGCCATGTGACTGATGTGTAAGATATCACCACCAATGACAGTTTAATTTCTCCAGGTGTTTTGGGTTTCTAATACCATGATGGGAATGGACCCCATACCTAAGTCAAAGTATGATTAAAGTTCATGAAATTAGTATTGTTTCCATCTTTGATATTAGCCAAAAGTGCTCTTTGCAGCATCCACACTATGCCCAGGACTGACTCCTTCTGCAATTCCTACAGAGTTATATGTGTCAATAGCATTTCTAAATAAGACTGCAAATTCTTTTTTTATGAAATCCATTGCTCCTACTACTATTGGAACTGTCTGAGTATCCTTCCATATTGTACTCATTTCTGCCTACAAATGCTAGTATTTTATGACTTTGTGTCTCTCTGTATATAAGACACTATAATCACTGGGTGTAGCAATTTTCAATAACCAATGCTACTTTTGTTTTCTTTTCATGGACTACTTTATCTGGTTTACTCACATCTGTTTTTTGGACTGCTGGTAGTGGGTGATCTAATGTGATATAAACTTCAGCATTCTCTGTAATGCTTTGTGGCTCATGTTTCTAATGCTTCTCAACTACTTCAATATTGTAATGTTTGACAATCCCCAATGCAACAGTCTTGCCACATTATTATGCCTTTCAATTTACAGGTTAGTGTATCGTACCCAGGAACAAGATGTGCAACTGTTTTTTAGTTCTGTTTTATAGAACCTGCATTTGTCTGTTTCTCCCACATGTTCAATGGACTTTGTAAATCAAAGTGTATGTAGTCCACTAGTCTGGGCTGCTAACCTGTAATCTTTTGGTTTAAATTCACCTCTCCTTAACCATTCCTACATTAGATCCTGATCAACATGAGGTTGTTGTAGGAGTTTTCTATACTTGTAACAATATTTATGCCTTTTGCACATTTCTTACCTTCTCATCTGATCCTTCTCCTTATATTCTTTCTTTTGTTTTTTTGGCATATTCAGTTGCTGCCTGATTTTTATCTGCTTCTGATTTGGTTTCCATTCTTGCTTAAAGCCAATATGCTCCTGATAAACTAAGAAGGGGAGTCAACTTAGATTGGTTCTCTTCATGTTTAAACACTTTCAATATGTTTGGATCTGATGAGGTCTGCAGATATGTATGCAGTCCTACAATTGCAGATATACACATGTAATCAGTTTCAAAGAGGCCCATACCTCCTTCAGAACAAGGGATATATAATTTTGTATGTACTGATTTTTTATAAATCATTTGATAAGTCTGAAGCATTTTTATTGTTTTCCTGTCCAACTGAGAATACAATACATTTGGGGGCCAGTCAATCATTCCAAAACAGTAAGTTAGAATAGGAGCAGCACTGGCTGAGCCTAGATGTCCAACCAAGAGCTTCATAAACTAGTATAATAATACAGGAAAACTTTATTATTTTCAAGTTTAAAACATCAGAAATCTATAGATAAACTACTAGACTACATAAATATCAATTTCAATGGAGATATACAAACATTTTCCTGTCAAGTAACTTGGATATATATTGAGTCACTGAATATGAACAATTCAAGGAATTCTCATCCAGATGCTGTTTTGAAAAAACAACTGCAATTGATTACATCTACCTTACAGGAACTATCTTTGAAGATGAATGGCTTTAAAAATGACTTAGAAAACCACAAATTAAATTCTCAAAAACAGACTGATACTCTTAAGGAACTATTATGGCAACACCATACAAAAATAACAAATATAGAGATTCTCTAAATGATATTGAACGGAGACTCAAAGAGGAAGAATTCCAAAAAGAATTTCTGCTTAAACAGAATACATGGCTGCTTAACAAAATAGATGACTTAGAAAAAAGAAAGGAGAAACAACGTAAGGATCTTTGGTCTGCCTGAAAGCACTGAAGGAGAAGACATTAGTTCATTCTTAACCTGGATTCCTGAATTTTTAGACTTGAAAGAAGGACTTTTATTTGGAATTGAAAGGGCACATAGAGCACTGAGGAAACTAGCTTCTAACTCAACAAATACTCCACCTAGATCCATAGTTACAACATTTCTTTCATTTCTGGACAAGGAAGTAATATTAAAATCTGCTTGGAGAAAATCACCCTTAAAATACAATCAAAGCCTGATAAGGTTTGACAATGATTATTCTTCCAGAATACTACAACAAAGGAAAAAAGTCTGGCCAATGATAAAGCTGTTGAAACAAAACAACATTAAAGCACAGCTGGCCTTTCCAGCCAAGATAAAAATACTTTTTGCCAATGAGATGAGAACATTTAATGACTTAGAAGAAGCTACTATATTAATCAAAAACAACAACATAGTGTCTGTCCCAGAAGAAATGGAATGGATGGCTCCTACTCTTACAAGAATAAAATAAACAAATCCTTGGACTGATGCTAGAAAGAAGAAACAAAAAACTGATTCCAAGATAGGTCTCCCAAAAAATAACTCTTACAACTACATCTCTCAATGTATCAACTGATATGGTACATCACTTGTCATCTGTTTTTATTTATAAAAAGGAGGGTTTCTTAAACAACTGAGAAACAGTAATGATTTATTCAGAATGTTCAAAGAGTCCAGTAATTCTTCACAAACAAAGGTAGGTCAAGATGGGTCACTATTTACATTATATATAAGCCAAACAAAGCAACATATAATATAAACATAGAAGTTTCTATTCCCCCTACTTGAACTCAATGAATACTTATCTTGTTCATTTTTCATTGTTTTTACTTATAATAATTTAAGTAATTAATTAACTAATTCAACAAGGTACCATTCATCAGAGTTCAGACTCAAATGTGACAAATTAACATCATATATAACAGCAGTAGCAGTAGAGTGTTTTAAAAAAATGCTATCATGGAGACTAATGCCTCCTTCAGTTAAAGTATGATTTAGAAATGTCATGTATATCTTGGTTAAATAACAGTAGCAAGCTCTTAGTACAAATGTCATCATTATTCTGTTAAAATATAGTTAATATCAATTATGTCAGGTATCATAGCTTTGAGTGCTGTTTGATTAAGCCTGACATGGTGTGTGTAGATGCAGCTGTGTCTGCCAGCTGTTGTATGTTGCCGTTTTCATCTCTGGGAAGCTTTGGGTTGTGGCTTGTGATTGAGGTTTACTGATGCTTGTGTATTAGGAAGAGGCAAGTGGTGCTTTAGCCTGTATCCAGGGGAAGGGGGTGAATAAAACTGTCATTTGGGATATTTTGGCAGAGAATAGTTTGTTTATACCTCTGCTGGGAGAGAGGTGGGAAGGCTGGAAGAATGTGTTATCTCTTGTTGTGGCAGCTTGTTGGGAGTTTTTTTTTTTTTTTTGATCTGTTTGCTCTCCTTTCTTTTCCTGGCTGCTGCCTCACTGAAAGGGAGGGAATTTAGGCTTGAAGTTGCAGTGAAGTGAAACCTTGCTTCAAGTGCATTGCGAGCCTTTGGTATGCAGTACACAGACACTCTGACAGAAACAGATGCTCACAGGTTGCTATGGTGATGGAGACACAGTGACGATAATGCTTAACAGCTCTGAGGAGCCTCTGAGATTATTCTTGGCAATGTTTTATCTTCAACTTGATGAAGCAGTGACCTACTTTAATACTGGATTCCTTCAAATCTTAGATTACCACACCCCCTATCGCTCTTCCCGAATAAGGACAAAAATTGCCCCCTGGCTCACAAAACAAACTAGGCAAAAGATCCTCATCAGAAATAAAATTTGGGCCAAATGGAGAGCCTCCAAAAGTCCATCAGATCACCTTTACTTTAAACAGTTAAGAAATGCCACCAAGAAAGACATTCTCCGAGACAAAAAAAGACTATTACCTTCACCTCCAACAAACCAACCAAAAAAACCACAAAAATTCTGGTCAGGCATTAACAAACTTCTTCAGCCAGGGCACTCTAAAACTCCTGCCCCTTCAGGATTCAACTATAATAACTCTAACCATATTCCTGATGTCTTTAATAACTATTTTACTGAAGCCATTCTAACCCTAGCTAATACTTTACCACCTATTACCACTTCCTCATTAAATAACCACTAATACTCCATCTCTGACCTTTCATATACAACCTGTACCTACATCCCTCATTTGCAACCTCCTTCAAAAACATAAACCATGCACCCCTTCTGCTGACTGTCTTCCAGCTGAATACCTGCAAATTGCAGCTAAAGTTATTGCCTGTCCCATCTTCATCCTCATAAATAGAACAATTTTAGAAAGCAAAATCCCTTCCATATGGAAAGTATCCCACATCATCCCTCTACATAAAGGTGGGTCATCTACTGTGCTCTCCAACATTCGGCCTATCGCCTTAATCTCTCCAATAGCTAAAATAATGGAAAATGCATACACAGACAACTACTTGACCACCTTCTCCAAAATAATTTACTTGCCAACTGCCAGCATAGTTTTAGGCCATTCCATAACACAACAACTGCCCTGCTATCCTTTTCTGACTCCATAAACAAAAATCGTAACAATAACACTCTTTCCTCTGCACTATTTATTGACCTTTCAAAAGCCTTTGATATGGTGAACCATAACATGCTTATTGATATACTAAAAGCCCAATCTCTTGATCCACAAGCATTACAATGGTTTAAATCCTACCTGGAAAACAGACAGCAAGCAGTACTTTGGGATAATAATCTTTCTACATCCCTCCCTTTGAACACTGGAGTACCACAAGGCTCTATTTTAGGACCTCTTCTCTTTTCATCATTTATTAATGATCTACATACCAAAATTCCTCAAGCCACCTGCATACAATATGCAGATGACTCTACTTTAATTTGTTCAGCCGAGTCCATAACATCTCTCCAGACCCTCACCTAAACAGTATTTAACAGTGTTGAAAATTGGTTCATGCAACACTGCCTCCTTCTGAACCACCCAAAAAAAACAAAATTATTGCTCTTTGCTCCTACTCATAAGTCACCTCAACTGCACTTCAGAGTAACCTCCAACAATGGAACTAACATATCCCCTGACACTACAACCTGGGTACTGGGAATAACAATTGATAACAACCTTAGCTATGATGACCATATTAATTCTACAATAAAGTCTGTCAACAAAAAACTAGGCACCCTTTACAGAATCAAACCCTTCCTTACCCCTTCAGCCAGAATCACTATTGCCCAGACCCACCTGATCTCTACCCTGTTCTATGCTTCTGCAATATATATCAATCTATCTAAAGTCAACCTCACCAAACTTTCCACCAGTTACAAGAACATAGCCAGATTTGCCGCTGGCACCCCCTTTACAGCTCACCACTGTCACAACCTCAAACAACTGGGATGGTTAGAACTGCAGAACTAACAACTTGTTATCACCCAAAAGATCCTTTACCACCCTAATAATACCCCAATCATCACTAATCTGATTACCCCCTCCAAAAATCTTGCAACACTATGATCAGCTAATAAGCTTCTAGTTTCCGCTATTAAATCCAACAACAAAGCTGGGGACTAACTTTTCACCAACACAGTAGGAAAAAGCTGGAACCAACTTTCTAGTGAACTTTCCACCCTTGCTTCCACTCCTTTTTATAAAAAGCATCTTAAAGAATATCTTAAAACTCACTGGCTTTGTCCCTGCTCTAACCCTGACTGATATCTTATTCCCCTTCTTGCTCTCTCTACACTTCTCTACTCCACTGTTCTGTGTTGCCTACCTGTAATAATGATTTCCTTCATAGTACTGAAAAAAAAAATTAATTACTTTTTTTTTATTTTTATTGCTATCTCTCAACTGTTTGCTCTCTGTATTTGATCTTAGCTTAAACCTACTAAAGGACTCTGTACAGGTTTATCTTACCCTCAATTTAAACAATGTACTGTAATTCATTTAACTATTACTATATATTGTATTCTTTGTCACTGCTGATGCTTAGAGCTTTCCTCCCAGGCCTCTACTGAAAATGGACATATATCCAGTTAGACTATCCCGGTTAACAAATGTAAAATAAAAATTAAAAAAAAAAATATATATATATATATATATATATATATATATATATATATATATATATATATATATATATATATATAAAAGGCTGTTTTAAACCACATGTACACATTTTGATGGTCTCCCAGCACTTTGTTTAGCTCATTAATTTGAATCTTGATTTAAAAAAAATAAATAAATTATAATAAGCGCAATTTTATATTTAAAATGTATTTTGGTCCAAACACATTAAGGATTTACATAAGAGTGGAAGTCTGAGTTATTGTGAAAGATTAAGAGCACTTGCTGTTGTGCAGTACCCTTTGCAGTGGTCTGGGAAGTGAGCTTGCTCAGACATGTTGGACATATGGGGATAGCTGATTCTAAGGGAGTTTTGGGTTGCCAGGAAGTGCTAGACAGTCATCAGATATCCTTCTTGGAAATATCTGTGGGAATGGAAGGTGTGTTGAGTGGATCACTGGCATAGTGGCCACCACATGGAATGGGCTTGGAACAGGACAAATATTGGTGTGTATATTTTAACAACAGCCTGGAAACACACCACATGAACTAGTGAATGATATTCTGGCAAAACTAGATAGGTACTGCTGCCCGTGCTTGAAGTACTGATATGTGTGTATATAAGGATGGAAATATACTTATAACAAATAAGAAACTAGAAGGGTCTCATAATTTAAAGTCTATGGACTGTATAAACATGCTTGGAAGGAGATAATAATAAGAATAAGCATTAAAGCTTGTGGTCTCTCAAATAACTAAGCAACAGCCAAAAAACACACACACACACACACACACACACACACACACACACACACACACACACACACACACACACACACACACACACACACACACACACACACACACACACACACACAATAGTTCTGTAATGTAAGATTTTAGTAAATCTAGGCATAACATATACAATTGTCATATAAGATGAAGCAGTCTGCTGAATTTAGATATTAAAGACAGCATTTAATAACATGGGCTTGTGTATAATAACACTACTGTCTTAACTTGTAAAAAATGACATACACTGCATTGAACATCAAGGGGAAGTATGATGATTTTCTTATAAAAGTAAATATGCATAACAAGTCATGTAATTGCTTTAACTTGAATTGTAGTTTTTGTAACCCATTTTGACCATATTTAATACTTAAGTATTTACCAAGGTAACTAATGTTTATACATGATATCAAACTGACAAAGTTGTTCAAGAGAAACAATAGAAGCCTGAACTTGAAATGTCACAGAATGTAACAACCATATTCTGAACAAATAGTATTAACTTGACAATAGACACTCAGTTTAATAACATGGGCTTATGTATAATAACACTACTGTTTTAACTTGTCAAAAATGACATACACTATATTAAACATCAAGGGGAAGCATGATGATTTTCTTATATAAGTGAATATGCCTAACAAGTCATATAATTGCTTTAACTTGAATTGTTGTTTTCTAATCCATCTTGACCATACATAATACTTAAGTTGTTACCAAGGTAACTAATGTTTTATACATGACATCAAACTGACAAAGTTGTTCAAGGGAAGCAACAGAAGCTTGAACTAGGAATGTCACAGAATGTAACAATCACATTCTGAACAAATAGTATTAAATTGACAATAATCACTCAGTTACCCTTTGCTGATTATACAAAATAGAACATTGCAATTTAAATCTAAAAACTTTCAGTATATGTCATAAAATGGCAGTTTATGTATATGGAAAGAGAACTTGTAATCATTAATCAGAACAAGTGAATTTGTTGTTTTTAACCTATAATTTCACTCATTTTAAAATAAGAAATGACAGATATGAAAATCCTTATGTGTAGGAAATGAGTCTATATCATATGTTCGAAGTTTTAAAACTTCTAACATTAAAATATTGAATTTCAGTGTTCAATGTTATAAAACATCGAATATATGTAAAAAAAAAAAAAAAAAAAAAAAAACCCAAAACTAACAGCTGTAGGCAGGGGTGCAAGCCTTTTCCCTTTACCACACTATAGTGCAGTCTCAGAGTTGGTATATTTATAGAGCAGGGGGTGTGGAGGGCACAGCCCCTCACGTGGGGGTGCAAGGGGGCTTGGCCCTCTTGCCTACACTAGTCAGATAAGCTCTGTTTGTTTTTTCTTTTATTATATGTTCAATGTTTGAAACTTCGAACATTTAAATTTGATTATTTAATGTTCAAAGTTTTCAAACTTCGAACATATAATATAGACTCATAGGAAATGAGGGGAAGATGGATGCACTGATAATTAAAATGCACTAACTTTCATCCATGTTCACAAAAAAACAAACGTGATTCTTTAAGTAAGGTAGCAACAAACAAAGTGATTACTTAAATGCTGGCAAACAATGAAATATAACTTCTGATATATCCAGTAAAATACATTGTATTATAAACATTAGGTATAAATATTATTACCATCTATTTATATTAAGTAATAAGTTTTGAAATACTTCATCAATATTGGTGAATATATGTGCTATAATCTTTTACTGAGGGTTTATATATGATACATCCTACTTTACTATGATTAAATTGCTTGTCAACTATCTTTCATGTAAATACTAATTGATTATACAAGTAGACATTTATATTATATTAGAATTATGTCTAATCTACAATAGTACTATATCTGTTCAAAATAATATAAATATTGCTTATTCCTATTGTAAATATTCTCCATATGCTAATTTAATTTATGAAGCTCAGATGTTCTGAATTGTCAAGGTATATTGATAATCTGATGGACGTAGGTTTATAAATCAGATTAGGAATGATTTTCATTCTATGGCTATTGTGGATCTTAGTTTTGTTAACATTTATTAATTTAAATTTATTTCACAAAAACATTTTTAGTATGCCTGACCAAAACATTACTTTACCGGTAAACACTCAAAGTATAAAACTGATAATTTCCTTTTAAAGCTCAAACATATACTTTATAGTTATCGGAGGAAAATGCTTAATAGTCACAATAAAATAAAAAAAGACATACCCTGGGATTCATGAAGCTTGCGCCAGGCACAGGCATAGCGTAGGCGGTATAATGCCAAATATGGCCGCTGAGATATTCAGGTATGATCCAATTCCACGTACACTACCTGCGTACACCATATCTGCACAGCCCTCAACACAGGTATACTAATCACCCCATGTGCAGTACTGCACCATGCAAATGAAGGTACATAGTGATTCCGGATATTGGCAAAGGCTCTTGCCACCCCCATAGTGCCTTTTTTAGACAAGGCTCAAATTCTAAACCCACCGCCCTAGAAAACAATAATGGAAAAAAACTAAGGGTAATGCTGCTCAATGCCAGAAGTCTAACTCTCAAGATGCATGCCCTCGAAGCCCTCCTCAGTATGGAGAACATTGATGTCTGTGCTGTGACTGAAACCTGGTTCAAGGCTCCTGAGAGCACCCCGACACTATCAGGTTTTACCTCATATCATGCGTTCCAGCCCCAAAACCTGGACCGTACCACAAAAGGAGGGGGTGTATCCATATTCATCAAGGTTACCCACACCTCCAGGCTGGTGGCAACTCACGAAGCATCAGAGACCATTCAGGTGCAATTAACCATAGGCAAAACTGCTCTACAGTTTGTAGCATGTTACAGGCCACCCTCTCAAACTCAGGAACCCCACACAGCCTTCCTGAAGACACTGGAGAGTATAAATGTCTCCCCAAACACCATCATATTGGGTGACTTCAACTACCCAAACATAGACTGGGAACATTACTCAAGCCCCAATACCCTAGCCCAATGGTTCCTGGAGTTCATAAACTCAAATGCTATGGAACAACTTGTCACCATTCCCACAAGAGGTGAAAATATACTAGACCTGATCATCACAAACATGGGGACAAAATGCTCCACACCGAAGTATATCCCTCATTGGTGAGATCAGACCATAAACTAATCTCACTGGAGATCCACATCCGCCCCCACCCCAACAAAAAGACCACAGTGAAGAACTTCTCAAAAGCCAACTTCACACTTCTTAAGACTGGTGTGGTATCCTTCAAGGCCCCTGAGTCATTGGAAACCACAACCCACGCTGCTGAATCCCTTACAAATGCTTTCTACGAGCACATCCAGGATTGCATGGATCAAGCAATCCCAAATAAAATCAAGACCCTTTCCACAAAGGCAAGCCCGATCTGGTGGACCCCAGCCATAAACAAACTTTACAACAAGAGGAGAAAGCTACTACAAGATGGAGCAAAATCCCTAAAAGGGAAGACATCTCTGATCAAAACTAATAAAAAACTACGATCACTCATAAAATCATCCAAGGCCAACTTTGAGAGAAAAATCGCCAAGGACTCAAAAGACAATCATAAGGCCTTCTTTAGCTATGTTAGAAATCTGGGTGGAAACTCCCAGATATGCTCAGAATTAGTCCAAAATGATACAAAAATCACTGAACCCAAAGACATTGCAAACATACTGGCAGACAGGTTCAGTGAAAATTTCTCCCCTCCCTCCCCCACAAAAGGAGAAATATCTATCCCAGCAGAATGTAGCCTCCCAATCATCTCAAATGCCCAGGTGAGAGCTGCTCTCTCTAAAGCTAAAAACACAGCATCAATGGGACCGGATGGTGTCCCCGGCTGTGTGCTACACAAACTCAATGAGGAACTAAACCCACACATAAGGCTGCTGTTTAATCTTAGCCTTACCACAGGATACGTACCCAAAGAGTGGCGTACGGCAACTGTGGTCCCACTCCACAAAGGCAGTGCTTCTACGGACCCTGGTAATTACTGCCCCATAAGCTTAACAAGCCTGGTCTGCAAAGCTATGGAGAGGATCATAATGGAACTCATAAATAAAGACATAGGGGACCTACAGACATTGGATCCTACCCAATTTGGCTTTGTCAAGGGCAGATCATGCCTCTTGAACTTGGTTGACTTTTTTGAAACAGTCACCAAGGCCATTGATGAGGGTAAGGCAGTTCACACAGCCTACTTTGACCTTGCAAAAGCTTTCGACACAATACCCCACTCGGGTATCATAGAAAAGCTCACCAGCTTAAATGTAAACCCATATGTCACAAGATGGGTTGCAAACTGGCTCAAGGACAGAACCCACAGGGTTAGAGTTGCTGGTGCCATGTCAGACTCCAAGCCGATCACAAGCGGTGTCCCACAGGGCCCAGTCTTGGGCCCCCTCTTGTTCGGCATCTACTTTTCAGAAGTGCAGGCAAACATAGGAGGATTGTGGCTGACAAAGTTTGCAGATGACTGCAAACTGGGCGCCATAGTTGAAAATCCATCAGACACAGATATCCTTCAGAGAGGTCTCATAGAAATGGATAACTGGTGCCAGAGCCATGGCCTTAAGCTAAACACCAAAACATGTATAGTCATACCCTTTGGTAAAAACAAGGTAACCCCAAGTTACCACATAGGTGGCAATCCATTAAGCACAGAAGAGGTTATCAGGGACCTGGGGACCCAAGTTGACAGTAACCTTTCTTTTGACACTCACATTGCCAAAGTGGTTAGGAGGACCTTCTACATTGCCCACCTGATTATGAAGGGATTCACATCCAGATCAAGGGAGGTCATTGTTCCCCTGTACTCTTCACTTATCAGACCAATGATTGAGTACAATGCCCCATTTGGAATGTATCTTACCCTACACCTGCAGCAATTGGAAAGACCCCAAAAGTTCCTCACCAAAAGGATAAAGGGGCTCAAAAATATGCCATATGCTGCCCGACTGAAGAAACTCCAACTCTATTCAGTCGCATACCGTCTGCTCAGAGGTGACCTGTGCCTGACATACAAGGCCATGTCCAACCCAGAATTAATGGACATGCTCCACCTTAAAAAATCCAAATCCACCAGAGCCACAAAAGCAAGAGACTTAAACCTCCACATGGATATAAATAGGACATGCTGGAGGGACAGATTCATCACCCAGAGACTCCCTATGCTGTGGAACAGAATCCCGGTCCATGTGAGACAGAGCACCTCGCTGGCTCTGTTCAAGAGGAATCTTGACCAGTGGATGGGAGATCGTAGGTTTACCCCGGGGATCATCTCTGTATCACTGCTGGACAGAGGCACGGCAAACTAATGGGTATAGTATTCTTCAACCTAAGGGGTGGTGAAAGCCACACAACTCTGGCTAGGCTTATAAATGCCCTAGGGCAGATAGCCTAGTATGAACCTATGAACCTATGAAGTGGTGCAGGTGTAGCATAAGCCCACAGAAATGTAAATCACAAAAAACGGTTTACATTTTGCCAAACAGAACATCGGAGCTATGAAAGCAGACCAGACTCATGTATTACTAAGTTAACACATGCCGATGGCTAAATATACAGCCAATTGCATAAGAAACGATGTACAACACCTAAAAAACATTTAATGTCATGTCCACAGTAACGCAAAGTACAACCGCAGGGCATGTGTGCGCCAATGGGAACACAAGGAAAATATACACAAATGTCATAAAATCGCAATGTAATACAAATCATGATTTAACCATAATACTCAATGGTATGCATGGTACCCCACAACCAAGCTGCAAGGGTTGCTAAGGGTCTGCAACAGTGTTTGGCGCAGTAACTATGAATTAGTAGTCAATGCAATGCAAATGAGGCAAGTAATAGTGAATCGCAAACGTCCCGCCGGACTAAGGATGTACCATACGGCGCAGCGCTACAACACCGAGGAGTGGTTTGGAGGTAGACATGACATTAGCAGTGGGTTGTGCCACCGTAGCTGTAAGCACATTGGAGCAATGTAAATCCGGCCTGCCCATTGCTAAGCAAAGCCACAGGATAGGGGTGGGGATGTAGGTATAGCATTGTTTAGCTGAGAGCACATATGGTGCCCAAAAGTGCATGTGTACACGGATGAAAATGTGCCCAAAACCCAGTATGTGGACGCATGCGCTGCGCACCATAGCTCAAACAGGAAAGTTAGGGGAAGAAAATAAGGAAATGCCACAGTAGGGTAACTGGAGTACAACCAAGCAATTAACACCTATTAACTCACAGTGGCAATCGACGGCAGCTAACAAGTCTGCTCGCAGCAACCTGCAGAACAGGATAGGGGAGGTGTTGGATTGCAAAGAAAAGAGAACTGGCACAGCAGACAAAGCAAACCTGCAGTAGATCGGCCATAGAACATATGTTGTAAAATAAGCCAGGTTTAGGAAAGTACAAATGAAAGCAGGCTGCTGGATGCATGCCAGAAAATGGGAGGGGAAACGTCAAGAAATGTTAAGGGAAGGGCAAGAGGTAATCCACGGCAGCCAAATGTAATTCAACACCAAAGGCACCACAATAGCAGTACCTGTGGTAAAACACATAAGATACCCTGTAGCTCCGATGGTACATACACACCCTATGACATCATCAGTGTTCACAGCACAATAGTATAAAGTGTGAAGGCACCTCACACACACCTGTGTATTCCCAAACACTGCACCATCAGTGTAAACAGACGGGGAACTTTTACAATGTACATGTTGGGAGCTGCCATAGCTGTGATTCATCACCATGTGTTAGAGACTGAAGGTGTTGTGGAGGATGATGCTGACAACCACTGCAGGCTCCGGAGGAGGAGAAGAGTGTTCAGACCAAGAGTAACCTACCAGGGGCTACATGATCTGGAGATAGTAGAGTGTTACAGGGTGGACAGGGATATCTTACAGCAAATAGTTGAACTGTGCCGGCCACGCCTGAGATTTAGAAACAACAGAGGGGAACCCATCCCAGTGGACACGAAGGTATGTGTAAGCTTGCGAATACTAGCCACAGGTACATTTCAAAGGCCAGCTGGAGATATAATGGGGATCTCATAGGCATCAGCATCCAGGGTACTACACCAGTTCCTGGATGCTATGTTACCACATGCCAATGAGCATATATACTTCCCCCAAACTCAGGAGGAGTTGGCCAGCAATATGCATCTCTTCCACCAGGTGGCACACTACCCGGAGGTATTGGGTGCGATAGACTGCATGCACATACATATCAAGTCACCACCCAGTGAGCATGGTAGGTACTACATAAACCACAAGGGATACCTCTCCATCAACTGCCAGGTCATGTGCAATACCCAGGGCATTATTATAAATGTGTGCACCGGCAGCCCTGGAAGCTACCATGACTCCCACATCTGGCATGCCTCACAGCTGTATCAGGTATTTGTCAGGGGTGACATCCCACATGGCCACCTTGTGGGGGATACTGGTTATGCACTGGAGCCGTGGATGATGACTCCCATCAGAAATGCACACACACCCATGCAAGAATGCCATAATGAGGCACACGCACAAACCAGAATCATCATAGAGCCTGTGTTTGGGATGCTGAAATCATGGTTTCGTTGCTTGGACATATCTGGTGGAGCCCTGCAGTACTCTCCAGGCACATGTGCCCACATCTTCATAGTATGTGCCATGCTGCATAATATGATCCTGCGGAAACAGCTGCAGCAGGGACATAATGGTGAAGGCCTTTACAGCCCACCGTAATTGCCGAGACCATCACAGGCACAAAGGGATTCAAACCACGAACACCCTGTGCCAGCCCCAGTAGGCAGACGGAGGTGTGCCCAATATGCCCATTCCTTGGCAAAGAGGGAACGTATAGCACATACACTGACAGTGTAGGCCCCTACGGACTGACACACTTCTCCACCTGCACACACAGTAAACTGGATGGCACACACACACGACCACCTGTAATGTGTAATGTATAGGTGGCCTACTGTGTGAATCCTACATAGGCAGCCCTCAACCATTGCACACACAACAGCTATTGGAACAAGGAATGTCAACACCTGAACAGTACACGCACCTAACAGCATATGTTGATACTGTATGTATAGGTTCCTAGGTACATCGGTAGGTACACGCCCGATTGTCAGAGGCCATTCAGCAACTGAGGCAAACAGTGTCTGATGTCGCCACCACATCGATTAACCAACTGTCCCTCAGTGGAGCAGAGGCAATTGCGGGATCCATGTGTGTAATCACTGTTCCCCACACACTCTGCTGCTTACCTGGTGTGTTAATGAGGGGCTCCCTATAATGTAATCAGGGATGTAGTGGCAAAGCATGGGGAGTACCCATGACAAGTATCTGTCACCCCAGCATGCTCCACCTATGGTTGTATGAAGGTATAGCACATTATAGTGTGTGTCTCACTGTGACATACATTACCAATGCTGGAGCACATCCATTAAACATCACTTGGACATACCATTAATATGTCTCATCCATATACATTTGATTGCAGTATGGAGTAACAGCCATAGTACAGTCCACATACAAAACACCATAACACATGTACAAATCCCAGATGCCCAAGTGGTAAATGCACTGACTGTTATGCATGTTCCCGGTCCCATGTCCTGCAAGGGACGTTATGTAATCCCAAAGGCACAAATAATGGCTGTTGTATGCAGGCCATCAGATCAGGTTTAGAACATGTCAGCAGGATTATGCATTGGCAAGTGCTGGTAAGTGTTGTTTAAACATGAATATACTGATATGCGCGAAACAGGGCTAAGCTTTTCTGAATATCGCACAGATCACGGTCAACGATGTCCAGAACAGGTGAAACTAGCATTATTCACCCCTGTACTAATAGTGCCTGCTCTGAAGGGTAGAACGACCACTGCCAGGAGTAGAACAAGCAATCATGTACACAATCACCTAACACTAAGCTACCCAAGATGTACCAATGGCAGGTATGAATTGTGACAGGTTAAAACACAAACGTGCAGAGACCAGGAAACAGTATACACTGGCATGTATACAATCAAAGGTGTGTTCTCCCTCTCTCTCTCTCTCTATATATATATATATATATATATATATATATATATATATTAAGGGTGATAGAGAGATATAAGTTGATATATGTATTCACCTATATCTGCAAATATATAGATAGGTCAACTACATGTACACAACCATGGAGGTACAAATAAATAGGATACTGCCAACTATCGAATGTGTCACATACCACCATGCGAAGGACCACAGTACCAGAACACTAGAACCAAGAGTAATATTATCATGATGTTAAGGGACATGTAGTTATCACTGCCGGTGCTGCGGTTCAGGTAGGTACTGTGTTCAACTGTGTATGTGATTGTTGTTGTCTGTGTATGTGTGTGTTGAGGGTGCCATGTGCATTTCTGTGGGACTGTAATGTGTGTGTGTGTGTGTGTGTGTGTGTGTGTGTGTGTGTGTGTGTGTGTGTGTGTGTGTGTGTGTGTTTGCATCGAGTGTCTGTTAGTGCTAACTCAGAGGAAGATCAGTATGGTAGGTGTGGTCATAGCTGGCCATAGGCATACGGTTACCACTTGACCCACTTTAAGAGGAACAGCCCCTCCCTGGGCAGTTGTGTCCTGACAAAAACATTAAAAAGGGCAAATGTCCGAGATTGTAGGACATAATTATTTCCCATATATTATGTAATAGTTGCATTAAATAGTTAGGCCTGTATCTAAAATACGTAAATGTTACATGAAACATGATAAGTAGCTAAAGTGCTTCAGGAATAAGTATGTATTTGGGATAAAAGTATGTTCTATCCTGTGTACTGACCATGGTATGTGTCAGCTTGGAAACACCGATGTGTGTCCTGCAAATGTCCCACTATGGCCATTTGAAAAGGTGGCAACCCATGCCAAAGAGGTTCAGTCACCAACACAACTGCAATGAGTGCAAATATCTGTGACAGAAATACACGAGACAGCTGTCATTTAGTAACATTCCCTTACATATTGATGTATTTCCAGAGGTATTGAAGTATCAACCTCACCTGCATGCTATATAGAAACCAATTAACAATGGCTCAATGTATAAGCCCGTAACAACAATAGTTTCCCTGTCTACTAAATGATAGGTCTTCAATTAGGGAAGGAGCCCACACACATATATGGAATATGTAGAAATGCAGTCCCCACAAACCTGTATATGCTATGTACACCCACCTACATCTTCCCCACATCCAAAACAATTGCAATACAGACTGCAATAATATCACAAACATCCAGTCACTCAGTTACATCTGCAGAACCATTAACATACCTTGTGAGAGACACATTTGTAATGGCGCCATGTGAAATCGTAGCTGTTGTATAATGGAACAGGCGGCAATGTTACAGGTTTTGTTTGCAGTAGTCCCTTATCAGACAGTTGAGATGATAGGTACACTCACATGTAGAACCACATACTCTTGCCGTCACACACAATCCACGGGGGACATAAATTCAAAATATCAGTGTCTCTCCAAATAGCAGTTGCAATTCCTCACAACAAAACACATACAGGCCGTCTCCCCGAAGGTAGGGCAAACGGGCAATGCCCAAGTGGAGAATCCAATTATACCCCACTGTTGCCACGTAATTTGTGAATGGAGTAGTGGCACAGCTGATGTGCATGTAATAATTTACTCAGGAACACCAATTGGTGGCAGGATACCACATGTTACAGCTATCGACGTATATAAGGATGCCTTGCCATACATTCAAACCGTACGCTCATACCATAGAACCGTTTAAACAGTAAAGGTGTAAGAGAGATATTTTATGAAGACTTGGAAACAAGGTATGTAGAACACTCAGTATGTCAGTGTATGTAGAGCCTGTTTTGTAGTAATTAAAGTGTACACAATGCATAAAGTGGGAAAAGGTATTATGTAGTGATGTCTTGTTGAGCATAGTAATGCTTGTAGAAATTGTGTGTCCTGCTGTGGGCCACAAGGTAAACATCTCATACACCACAAGGGATGCTACATGAGGGCTTTAAACACAATTCCACACCACCAGCCATCAGTGGTAGGGTTTGTCCAACATGTACGTGCCATAGCAGGGGATAGTATGTGTCGATATACTGTCACAGTAGGCATGTGTAAGGGCAGATAATGAGAATAACATGCCTAGGGTGGTCCTGCTGTGCAAGTATGCTTTGCATTATGGGATAATGTCTAAAATATGTGTAATGTACAGTATTGTAGGTAGATATGTCAGATATTTTACACAGTATAACTGTTATATCATGCAAACAAAGGGTATCATTTATTGGCATGTAGAATACACAATAACAGAATACATATGGCTTGTAGTCACGTGACACTGTAACAGCATGATAGCTAACTGAAATGGAAGAGCTACTCAATTATCCATGCACAAAGGACATGTAATAGCTTCACAGGTTCATAGTGAGGTACTATGCTGTCTGGTCACGTCCATGTGTAAGCCCAATGACAGTGTTTTCACCGGCAGCACCTCCCTAGGGTAGTGTCCTGTCTGTGAACAGCAGAGCCATGTGTTACCTGCACCTGTGGACAGTACAGCCACTACAGTGATCTCTGGTGTACATGTGTGTCTCCCATCTACCCATTGAGGTATCTCATGAAGAGTGCTAGTGAGTGTCCCTGCTTGATGTACATAGGAATCATGTTCCAAAGCATGGTGAGTATCTGGTTCAGGAATGTATCCCTCAAGCACGTCCCACTCATCATTGTGTTTGTGCACATATCCATGAGCATGTTGCTCTCAGTGGCCTTTGCTTATGTTGCTTATGTGGAGTATATCCATAAATATTGTTGTGGACATGGGCCATGTATGTTCAGCAGAGGTCACCCCTGAGTATGCAGTATGCAAATGTGTACAGCCGTGTTGTCCGTAGTTGTGCCGCATACGTCACCCTTCGGAGGTCAATAATCCTCATGGTGTGTTAATGTTGTGGTATATAAAGGCGTTGCTGTTCCATAAGGTACACCCCAAAAGGGGTGTTGTACCCCTGAACGTGTGTCATACATCAGGAGTATAGAGGTACAATGGGTGCCTTTGTTCCAGCTACAAACCCATTACAGATAAAGGTGGCCATGAAGAAGGATATCCACGCCACATTGGCAATATGGTTATCAAAGGAGTGGGTGCTATATACGTGTGTACTAAGATCCCGTATAATGTCACATGTATGTAGGTGACAGTCAGTGGGTGAGTAGTGTAATCCAAAGGGGATGTCTATGCACCTTGTGTTATGCAGTTTGAGGCCATGTTATTGACATCAGGTATCTGTCACAGTGACACCCATATGGAGGGTGTCTGTATCAGCTGGTGGATCAATCAGAGCTCCTTGTTTGCAGTCGTCTGGAAACCTATTCAGGGAAAGTCCCTCTGTGCCAGCATGTACCTCAGGGAAGCATATACCGAACATGAGGGGTCCTATGACCGAGGACTGTGGTACGCCAAGTGTAACTAAATTACTGTAGGTACCATGGTATGCTACCCTCATTGTGTGGTTCCTGTCCGTGAGCCACTTTGCATAACATCCCAAGAGGTAGGGGTCGATTTGCAGGAGGATGTGTTTGTCGTAAATACCAGAATGGAGAATGGTGCTGAAAGCCAATGAGAGGACATTGTAGGCTGTGTGGACCCCCTTACCCTCATCAACTACCCTGGTAACTGTATCAAAGGAGTCCACCAAGTGTAGGAGCCATGGTCTGGCCCTAACAAATCCAACCCAGGTGGCATCAAAGGTCTGGAGGCCAACAATGTCTCTGTGAATGACTTCCATGATGATGTGCCCCATAGCCTTGTAGAACAGTCCAGTCAGGCATATAGGGCAATAGTCCCTGTGGTTCATTGTGGTGCCACCTGTGTGGAGTGTGATGACTGTTGCTGTGTGCCATTCAGGGGCCACAATGTCTGATACAAGGGTATTACTGAATCTGGTGGTCAAGTGGGGAGCCATGTCATTCTGAGGTTTGTGTAAATCACAGCCTGGGATGTTGGATGGTCACATGGAGTCTGTGTTCCAGGCCTTAGAGAGTGCAGGTTGGAACTGCATAGTGGTGACTGCAGGGACTCTGCATTGTTCCCGTATGGATTTTGACCCTGTAGGGAGTGAGAGGGTGTAAAGTTAGCATTGAACCTATCTGCCATGATGTTGCCAATAGCAGTCAGTCTGTAATGTCCCTGCCTAACCGTCGTATGTCAGAGCAGATGTGGGTATTGCCACTGAGTACTGACATACCTCCATAATGCTTTGTGGTAGTCCTTGGAATGTGTCGCAGTAATGTTTACGTAGCTAGCTTTGGAGGATGTGATAAAGGATCCCGGATTCCTACTGAGGCTGACCAGTGAGTTACCCCACCCATGGGTTTGTACTCCACTTTACAACAGCCACCACATTCTGTGTACATTATGTGCATGGAACCGGACCCCCAGAGTGGCGTCCGTTATCTGGTGGGTACCATCATGGCTCTGTTTGGGATAGCATGATCCATGCAGTTGTGTAAGTGCTAATGAAGTGCACTGATGTATGTTTCAGCGTTTGTAAGTGCATTGTCCATCTGCACGGGTGTCATGACATTTACTACTGCTGTCATAAGACGTCTGATGTAGGCATTGTAGAAATCTTCTACTGTGTATTCCGTGAAGGGTGTGGTGCCGGGATGTGGATAACAAGGGTGATTAGCATATGTTTGGAAAATACCAACGAGGGGATAACCCCAGGTGTGGAACACCAGTCACATGTTGGTAATGCCCACGTCTAAGATATTGTTGGTCTTGGTGGTGGTGTGTATGGGTTGATCCAGCCATGTGGAGGTTATGAATCCCAGAAAGCATTGGCCTAATGTGTCGGTACATGAGTAGGCATCCCAGTTAAGTGTGGGGTAGTGTCAGTCTCACATCAGTAGTACCTGTCTGAAACCTACTGTCCAGTACACCATGAAATGAGGGCCGGTAACCGTGGAGTATGTTGTTGAATCCATAGGAATTTACAATGTGTATAGCAGTTCTGGCCACAGTTAGTTGCACATGGATCACCTCTGAGGCATTGTGCTAAGGAACCAGCCTGGAGGTGTGTACATCCTTGTGAAATATGGGCACACCTCCGCCGTGGGTGTTCCGGTCCTGGTTACAGGGCTGAAAGGTGTGGTCTGTGTGTAACCTATCAGTGCAGGTGTGCTCTCCGGAGCCTAGAGGCAGGTCCCACTCACTGCAGAGATATCAAAGTGGTCCATTATAAGGAGTGCCTCGCCTGAGTGCATTAGAGATGAAGATGTCAAGCAGTGAGTAACAGTACCCCAGGTTTTGCTTGCCTGTTCCTGTTCTGGTGGTAAATGTTATTGGAAACTGTCCAAGACAGGCAGTATAGGAGCAGCAAGAGCCTTACATGTTAGCTGTACTCCCAGGGCTGACAGGTGTAGGTTATCTGTGCCAAAGCATCGTGTTTTTTTGACCATGTCATTCAAAGCACACAGATACTGGATGCCTGTGGAATGACAGCAGACACATAGGCAACTGTTGAAGTGAAACATTCAGTCGTTGTACAGCGGTATTAGTCTGGATGAATGCAGAATGTTTCTCAGGACTTGGGTGATACATTCTGGGCTACAAGACCGGAGAGCTATTGCATGTCCCTGTACATGTAGTCTAGGAAGTTACATCTCAGGGCAGTCACACTAACATGGAGAATGACATTCAATTCATACCTGTTGAGGTGTGGCATGGGTGCATAGGTTATGTTGCGGATCCTGTAACCCATCAGCCAGATGTACGCGACTATCGCCTAGTGTAGCCTGCTGAGTGGGACATCAGTGTGACCGCCTACAGAGTCACCTATGACTTGTATGTTGTGTAGGTTATGACACCCTATTGGCTGTAGTTGATGTGCACACATGAGTCTGTGGGCTATAAGTAATTGGTGTTGTGTTTGATGGGGGCTGCCTCTGTTGCCTACACAGAGTATGGAGAGGTTCTGCAAATGTTGTAGTCATACTATGTGTGGCCTGTGGTGGTGGATATCTAGTAAGACTATGTGATGAGTGGGGTGTGTTGCAAATGTTAAACGGCCCCACATGAATGTCAGGTTCAGTCTGGGTTGGTGAGAGCATTACCCCTGGCATGGCTACATATGTGCATCTCCCACAGGCTGTAGTGTCGTATGTTGGGAGGTGAGCATTGACTATGTACATGAGACAATTGCTCTATTGCCTCAAGTTTGCCATATTCATCATATAGACAGGCAGTAACACTGGTAAGTGACACTTGGACATGCCTGTATATTCAACCATGTCTCACAAGATATGTGAGTTACGTGTGTACAACAGCTGTTGTACTGTAAGCAAGCTGGAAATGTGAGGACAGACAATGTACCTGTAAGAAATGAGTTGGAATCTGTGCTATAGTAATAAGTACCTCATGAAGTGCTTACATGTTCTGAACAAGTCCTGAGCAGGAATATGCAATACAGATAGGGTGCTGGAAAATTATAAACCCACTACAACCCACAAGCGGAGACGCAAATCATAATTGGAGGCACTGCACTATTACCCCGCTGAGTATGTTCTGCAGGTCTATCAACCTTTATCAACGTAGATGTTAGCTGTAGAGATGTAGATGACAGTACGGATGATTTCACACTGCATAGCATACCTGTGACAGGTCATAGGACATCACCCATACTGTGTTCCAGCTAGACTGAGTATACTAGATGTACCTTCGTATGTCATAGGAGTGGTCTACCAGTAACCTGTTGACAGAAGCAACACTACAAAAGGTGTCTAAGTGACATGTGCATATCACACCAGTGGCAGCTACAGTAAAACAGGGTTAATGTTTTGTACTTCCCCCCTCATTGTAGCCCATACTACACAGACAAATTGGAGGCATCTGTGTATGTAAGGATATGAATGGCCATGACCTAGGAGCAATAGCTGTCTCAGTGTTGTGGACAACATACAGTATGGGCTTTGTGGGTGAGGTGCATGACATATGTGCAGAATCTGACAGCCGATAATAGCATTGTCACCGCTAAGTGAATAACCCTGTACCCATTAACTACCACCTAGGCAGCGGTCAACATTATGGACACTGTGTGTAAGAGATGGTGCTGTGCAGTTCACCTCCCTGAGCTGGTGACATCTCCAGGCCTATTAGGTACTCATACAAGGCACCCATGTCATGACAGGGTGCCATCCATGTGCATAGAGATCATTGGACAGGCATACTCAGCACTCGGATGAGCAATATCAGATCACATATCACCTGTCAGGGGTATTGGCCATGCATGGATGGGCGATACTAGCCTTCACAATCCTCACCTTCACTATGCAGCATGCTGGTTACCTTGCATAAAGACATGTGCTACACTGTGATGTTGGACATGCTACATGTACATATCCTGATCTGAAAGACATACGTCATGGACAGCCACCGTCCTACTACAATGATCACCACATGTTGGACAGAGCCATGTGCCATACATGTTACATACCCCTGACAGACCATGCAACCCTGTACATCAAAGCTGCACATGTCATCTCTGTCAAACATGGTGCGATGACCGCATGGTAGAAGTATCATTAACTGTCTGGATCAGTAATGTGGCAATGATGCACCTGGCAGTGGCAAAATGGCTGTTGGATACAGCTAGTAAACCTTGCCCATAATGCCATGGTTGATAACCATTCCTGCGAATAATGTCTAGCTAGCCATTGTTCCATGGGTATCACATGTGCAACACAGGCGATACGTGGCAGGATGATGAACTGCTGTACAGTGCCGTGTAGATGTATATGGCAAAACACATGCATGTAATGGTTTCCATGAGCATGTGTGCATTGTCACTGCTCATGTCCGTTAAGGCAGTGTATGTGTTGATATGTGACATATACACAGCATCAAGGTCAACAGCATTACTGTGGACACATCCAGGCATGTGCTGATAGGTAAAACACCAGTACAGGCAAACAGACATGCACACATCAAGACAGCATTCACATCGAGTATGAGCAATGTAATAAGGTGACACACATATATGGTGATGATATCCAATGCACAACGGGTGTTACATGTGTGTGACACAAACATGTCAGTCATGTCAGTGTCATGACGATTTGCAAAGATAAATGTTCATATGTACTAGATTTAATACAAATGTATGTGCAGCTGTATCTCTGTACGTCTCTGTGATACTGTGACCTGTCTCCATCATTATGTCTTCCAGAAAATGCCTCATTCATGCCTGCCAGCATATAGCCCCCAGGAGGATTATGCCCTCATCCCGTACCTCCATGATAACTATGAGGTATTGTTCAGCCATGTGCCACAGCATGCCCAGCTGTGTGATGACCTGTGGCAAGAACTACGCAGGAGGGTTAATGATGTGGGTGGCCATAACCACACCTACCAGCAGGTGTGCAGACACTGCACGGACCTGATACGACATGCAAAACAGCGTGCCAATGCAATCACCAGGAAACAAGGTGGAACAGGTGGTGGGCCACCAACCCAGCCCCCACTCACATGCACCGAGGAGCTACTGGCCAGCCTGGGGATACCCTCAGAACAGCATCCACAATCAGTAGCTGCCATCGCGGAGGTAGGTGTTTCCCAACCACTGAGCCTGGAGTTGCCTGGTAACTCACTAATGCACATATGACTATGATATCCCATTTAGTTGCATGTGTCACTGTACAATATGTAATGTAACATCATATGCAAGGTATGTTTACACACATGCCACATACTATAGTTTGGAACCCTGTGTATGTGCATGCCATATGCTATTGTACAGGCGAATGTGTTAACATGCACAGTGCACCCTGAAGCTGTCATACAGTCATGGATAATGTTCAAACCACTGTGTCATCCCTATACAGGTACCTCTGACGTACCGCACAGACATCAGTCCATTGCAGGTGAGACAGTTATCAGTATCAGGCATGTTAATGCATATATCTATTCGCCATGTGGCCTGTTAACACATGTACACATAATGTATGGTCCAGTCAGGATATACAGGTCGCATCTGTCATCAAGCACACTGGCTACCCATGTGCAATATATTCAGACTAAATGAAACACTGACATGAAACCACAGTATCTGTCATTGCTAGATGTGTGGACAGCTGTGCATACAAAGGTGGAGGTGTTGTTCAATGTAGGCATATGTACTATACATTGGAACAACACGTGTGGTACGCAAATAGTACCACATAGTAAGCTTGGATGTGCGCAGCCCAAAGGAATCACCATTGTGTAATATGCTCCTGCAATGGGTGCACACATTGTGATGTGCCATTTGACAAGTCCCAGACATGTAGTGCTCCGGCTGCAATATTGTCTCACTATCCCATAATACATACCCCACATACCAAACCTACAACCCTTTGTCTGCATAACCCTGTGTACAGTGACGTATCTGACATCTATGAGTGTATGTCATATGGGGCAACACAGACATGTGAGACGGCCATCACAAACATTTGGCCAACACATGTACACACATGGCCATGGAGGATGGCCAGAGACATGTAGCCACACAGTAGATGTGATGTGTATACACCCTGTTGCACATTGTCCACACATGGTCCAACAATAGCCTTTGTTGAATGGTTATATAGTTGATGTGGAACACTGGACATCCTAAAAGCCTGTGCATGGCTTGTGGAGGTGTCACTTAATTCGAACATATAAGATGTGTTGAACATCATGACTGTGTCATAGCATGACAGTAGTCACCTATACAGCTTCCACAGACATAGACACCACATCAGGCCACAGATACCGTACATTTCCCTTGCTGCTGTTGGACATCACTGTCAGTTGTGCACCTCGTGTGTGTGGTACATAACTGTCATGTGGGACATAGTGTATTGACATGTCTGCCATGTGTGGACATGGTTGCCAGGCAGCTAAGACATGTTAGTAGATGTGCAGGGGTGTCATCCGTAGGTCTTCAAGTGACCTGTCACATGACACAACATGGTTTAGTGTGTATACACCTCAGTGATGTGGGTAACAATCAACAGTAGTTATGTCATGTGTTTGCACGCAGTCATGGCTATGCACTGTGTGCGTATTACACACTGTATAGCAATATAGGTGCCTCATGATGCCATGCAATGGCACAGTGTCTGTACTTCACACTGTATAGCAATGTAGACGCCTCATACTACCCATCAATGCTCATGCACATCTGCTAAAAGTGCTTTCTATCTGTAGGGCATACAGACAACACTGCAATGTGATACCCATTACACCGCTGTACATGTGTCAGTACACCATTGTGTCAGACATGTATGAATGTCAATGCACACATCGGCAGATTACATGTCATCTACATGTTAATGTCAAGGTCACATCAGCCATGCGTGCTGTTAACCTGTGCTGGTCCACATTGTGTATCACAGGGATGCATGCTTACTACCATGATTGTGTGAACTGCATGGCTTCTGATATGACACCTGCTTGCTGTTGTGTGCAACCCAGGGAGGTATGCTAACTACCACTATTAATGTCTGAGCTGCATGCTGTCTGCTGTATCACATGCATGCTGCATGCCGTCTGTCAAATCACATGCATGGTGAGTGTGTGTGTCTGTGTGTGTGTCTGTGTGTGTGTGTTTGTGTCTGTCTCTGTGTGTAATGTAGAGTCTTTCTTTGCATTCATAGGTGATGTAGGTGCGTTACCCTCCTGCGGTCCATCTGATGTTAGTATCTCCACAGATACTAGCAGTGCTGAACATATTCATAAGGTACAGGCAGGGTTGTCAGGGGCTGAATCTGTGCCAATGGTTGCCATCTCTGCTATGTCCCCCTCTTCCCCACACACAGTAATCATGCTAACACATACCCCATCACCAGTGGCCATAGAGGGAGGACAGTCAGCATGTGTTAGCTCGGAACAGGAATGTGTGGTGGCTACAGAAGGTGTGTCTCCACACCATGATGTCAGTGTAATGACTGCAGATGTGCCACACAGGCATGTGGCCAGTGCTGCTCGTAGGAGGACCTCTGGCAGACATGCACCAGCAGGACAGAGCGCAGCAGCTGGTGACACCAGATGCATGTTCCAGACTGTAATGGCAGCACAGGCATGTGCTGAATGGCAGAACACAGAAGGGCAGAGGCTTCAGAGGGCTGCTATCTTTTCTTTAAACAACAACATCCAGGCATTGGCAAATGCTCAACAGCAGATCGCTGATGTTCTGGACAGGTGATTGGGTGACATGGTTGGAATCCTTGCCCATGGCATGGCAATCCGCGAGTGTGAGCTGTCTGTGCTGGAACATCTGGTAGGAGTGAGGCATAGGTAAGTTGGACGTAGGCCAGCTACACCACCTGGTGCAGGTCAATGTGAATGAGCCACCTCACATGCCCACTTCCACAGTGCCAGTAGCAGTAGCAGTGCAGCTGGTGCTGCGCTGTCCACACCAGGACACAGCACACCATGTGGACATGGCCCTGGACGTCCCCAGTGGGGACATGGTTCCAGTGGACATGTGTCATCGGACAGTAGCCAATCTGTACCTCTGCCTGGTAGTGCCCATGCAACCCCTGGCAGGCACAGGTCACGTGCCCGTGGCCAGACACAGTGAGCTGTACATCCTGGTCTGTACAATCTGGAGCTGTCAATAATGCCCCTGTGTAGGCTAGACACATGGCAGAACTGTGCACACACACACACACACACACACACACACACACACACACACACACACACACACACACACAACAGAAACATCTGTAGGGCACTGCAACACCCACATGCATAACTACCATACATGTCCAATCAGATCACTGGCCCTAACCCACACACATGATGTCATCCACTGGTGCAGCCTATGCCCCTGGCAAACATTATCACCCTGTGCATATGATGATGCCTATGCCGCATCCTTGTCATCCACACCATCGGTGCAGGGACATGCTCATATGGTCTGATGCACAGGGTGAACAGAATAGTGAGTAGTGTATATTACATTTGTTGTGTACTGTTGACACGCACCAGACATACCATGTAGTACAGGTTTAGACTGCATTGTTATATGTTCACAGTACGTGTCTTGGTAACAACAGTAACAGCATATTGGTAATGATGCCCTGCATCCCTCCTTAAGGTCTAATTGCATATGCCATTACGTTACATTGTTTGCAGATAGAGTGCATTGTTGAATGTTCACAGTCTGTGTCTTGGTAACAACAGTAACTGCATACTGATAATGATGCCGTACTTTCCTCCTTAAGATCTAGTTGCATGTGCCAATAAGTAGCAGTGTTAGCAGTTTCCCATGTGTAAATGTGGAGTACTCACCGGCATGTATGGCAATACCAGCATGCTATACGTAGCCTCAGCTTCACTGTTAGAAAGGCTACCATTCCACAGATGTCCACACATCTACTGCTCCGGAAGCATGTGAGCTGTTCAATAGGCTACAGTGGCAAGAGACGTGATATCCATACCGGGTCACATCACAGGTATGGTGACATGGTGCGGGGAGTTTACACAGTGGTCTGGCTGATGTCAACGATAGAGGTCAGTTGATAGCAGGCCTCACTGTGTAGCATTAATACACTGTCACATTACAGGATGAGAACATGCACAGACATACACAGAAACACACAGTAACATGACCACACTCACAGGGTCAACAACACTATAATGCACACTTGATAGTGTGGAGGTGAGGACCCCTGCCTATGTGGTAATCACCTTCACAGTACTGTGCACCCACATGACATGACACAGAGAATGAACATGTACAGATAGCCAGTAAGTCTGAGACCAATGGCATCAACAGGGTAGTAGACTGCATCACCATGAGGGGTTAGAGATCCTGTCTGTTCTGTATGGTAGCATACACCCTCACTCCATGCACCAGACAGCCATACATACACACACACACACACACACACACACACACACACACACACACACACACACACACACACACACACACTGTGGAGTCCACAAATGTCATTCACATACAGATAGCTGACATGTGTGTGATACACACACCACCCCTGCCTACATCTTGCTTTCTACACTGCAGTATGTACAGATCTCTACAACAGTGTACAGGGGTGTGTAACAATTGGGATGTATTCCCCACCATACGTGGCATATATGGTCACACAAGCAAACACACGTCAGTACTGTGAATCATACTCCTGCTATATGATGATACGTCTGACAGACATGCAGCTGTATTGGTCACATTATGTGTACCAACGCTGCCTTTGGCAATTGTGCTGCTATATGCACACGGGAGGACGTAAGTGTTACAGGTGTTAAGTAATGTACAGTCAGTAACACCCTGACCGTTGTGTAGGTTGTATGTCTTCACCTTCAGGTAACAGTAACATAGCGTACTGTTTGCACATGTAATGGTAGGATGGCTTGTGACACACCCGTGAGCTGTCCTCAGCAAACATCCATCTGCAAAGGTGGACCACCACTTTATGTACACACATCCATCTATACCTGATGTACATCCTACCGTACTGTCAGTATTTCACCATATACAGGTGTCAGTGATGGAGCTGCATTGCAACTGCATGTTATAATTAGACACAGATGAATGACATACATCATCTACTGCACATGCAAGGTAGCTGCATGCACACCACTACATGTACATGTGCATTGCTCCTACATTCCTGTCATGTAGCCATGTTTGTATGCATTGCAATTGGTGGACATCTGTGATGACATACATGACACATTGACTGTTGGATGATATGTTGGTTGTCATGGGTAACTGTTACAGAGGGAATGTTACCTCAGTCAACATTGCTACCTTATGTACTGTTAGCATTCAACAGCCATGGACCTACCTTCCATGTACATGTGTGTGATAGCTGTAGCCACCTGTCTGCACAGAGGACAGCAAAAGCTTTGCTATGTACATATGCATTGTGTGGGTGTGGGCCATGTGCATATCCACTGCGATTACATGTATGTCATATCCAAACATGAGTGTTTTCTGGTGTACAGCAACAGTCATCTGTTAAAGCTGTGTAAGAACCAGGGCCCCTGTTATGTGTAGAGTTGACCTGGTTATGAACTGTGGCATCATTGCATTGCATACCACATGATGGAATCCTGTCAATACATGTATAGTCTGCACAGTTGCTGTAGACCCATGTACAGTCCACTGGTCATGAGTAACATGGTGATGTGGTAATGTATGGATGTGTGTTGCTGGTCCAAGGTCATGGTGATGTCCGAGGGCTACATAGTAGACTGCGGGATGTACTACTCTGATCTGCACCTGAGACAGCTGTGATGGCTCTTGAGTGTGTACTGGTCAGTACATGTGAGTGGCGTTCATGTACGTGGGGACAGTAACACCTGGAGCGGTCCGTCATGGTCTTATGGCCCACATGTCTGTATCTGAGGTATATGGTGGTAGTGTTATTATGCACAGCTGTGCCATATGCCAGGTGTTCCTCACTGCAGAGATGTCCGTATTCCTCATTGTTGGATCTGGATTGAGAGCTGTGATCACGAACGCTACACAACTAGCACTGATGACCGGTGTCAGATGTGTGTACTGCAGCGTTCGTGCTAACAATGTTCACTATTGACACACTGTGCCCTTCCATATTTAGAATCCATGTGCATACAAGATAGCCCTTCGCTACTACTAAGTGTGTGAGCATGCCCAGTACTCCGTTGTGTAGATGGACTCACAGTACATTCCAAACTGTGCCCTTCCACGTTAAGAATCCGTGTGCATACAAGACAGCCCTTCGCTACTACTAAGTGTGTGAGCATGCCCAGTACACCGTTGTGTAGATGGACACACAGTGCATTCCAAACTGTGCCCTTCCATGTTTAGAATCTGTGTGCATACAAGACAGCCCTTCGCTACTACTAAGTGTGTGAGCATGCCCAGTACGCCATTGTGTAGATGGACACACAGTACATTCCAAACGGACGTGTGCTACTAAGTGTGTGAGCATGCCCAGTGACACCTTGTGTCGGTTATCTGCCTCTGTGTATGGGCATGACCATTGAAATCCTGTATAGCGATAGTGGTCATCCAGGCAACAGATGTCCATGCCCCACGTCAGGATGGATTCCTACATTGAACACACTGGGACTGTCTTGAAGGGTGTACTGCCTATGGCTCGCCTCGTATCCCTGTAGTGTTGTAATAGTGCTCCGTAGATAGGCAGTTGTCCCACTCACACCACTGCCATGTGTTTGTCTATGTCTACCTTCGGACAGTAATGTGCTTTTAGACTGCTCCCTCTCCATAGAGTCCCTATCAGCGTCTTTGCCTTTGCTGATGATGTCATCCACCTAGACGTATGCCTCTGGGAGTGCTGTGTTCCAGTAATCTCAGTAGCACGTTCTGTAACTATGTAATGCTGTAATGTGAAAAGGTAGTTAGGTCTATGTTTGACTCCCGGTCCTGCCGTGTGTGTGTGTGTTTCTAGCTGCCTGGGGACAGAGTAATGCTTTTAGATGGCTCCCTCTCCATACATTCCCTATCAGCATCTTTGCCTTTGCTGATGATGTCATCCACCTAGAGGTATGCCTCTGGGAGTGCTGTGTTCCAGTAATCTCAGTAGTGCGTTCTGTAACTGCGTAATGCTGTAGTGTGATAAGGTAGTTAGGTGTATGTTTGACTCCTGGCCCTGCCATGTGTGTGTATGTGTTTCATGCTGCCTGGGAACAGAGTAATGCTTTTAGACGGCTCCCTCTCCATACATTCCCTATCGGCATCTTTGCCTTTGCTGATGATGTCATCCACCTAGAAGTATGCCTCTGGGAGTGCTTTGTTTCAATAATCTCAGTAGCGCATTCTGTACCTATGTAATGCTGTAGTGTGATAAGGTAGTTAGGTGTATGTTTGACTCCCGGCCCTGCCACGTGTGTGTGTGTTTCCAGCTGCCTGAAGACAGAATAATGCTTTTAGCCAGCTCCCTCTCCATGCATTCCCTATCGGCGTCTTTGCCTTTACTGATGATGTCATCCACCTAGAAGTATGCCTCTGGGAATGCTTTGTTCCAGTAATCTCGGTAGCATGTTCTGTAACTGCATAATGCTGTAGTGTGATAAGGTAGTTAGGTGTATGTTCGATGCCCTGCCGTGTGTGTGTGTGTGTGTGTTTCCAGCTGCCTGGGGACAGAGTAATGCTTTTAGATGGCTCCCTCTCCATACATTCCCTATCGGCGTCTTTGCCTTTGCTGATGATGTCATCCACCTAGAAGTATGCCTCTGGGAGTGCTGTGTTCCAGTAATCTCGGTAGCGCATTCTGTAACTGCGTAATGCTGTAGTGTGATAAGGTAGTTAGGTGTATGTTTGACTCCAGGCCCTGCCAAGTGTGTGTGTTTCTAGCTGCCTGGGGACAGAGTAATGCTTTTAGAAGGTTCTCTCTCCATACATTCCCTATCAGCGTCTTTACCTTTGCAGATGATGTCATCCACCTAGAAGTATGCCTCTGGGAGTGCGGTGATGCTGAAACTTGGTAGCGTGTTCTGTTACAGCATAATGCTGTAGTGTGGTAGACTAGACAGGTAGGTGCACAATTCCACGGCATGGCAGGTGTGTGTGTTTGGCAGTTATACCCTATGTGATATCTGTGGGTGGCTAGCTGTGGGATGTGTTTTGTTGCTGACCTATATAGTGTCCACAGCCCGCATATTCTGCCAAGACACTGGGTTGTCAACACACACATTCACCAACAGGTCTGCTGAGTAAATGTCAGCAGCCCTACACCTACCGTTAATACAGTCTGACCCATGTGATGCAACAGAACACACATGCCTTGATAGTAACAACACTACATGATGCAGATAGCACATGCAGTTTCCTTTTCATGCCTGTCTAATGCTTTGCTGTCATGTGGACTGCTGTTGTGATATAAATGCAATATCTACATATGTGTGTACATGTATATGTGTGTATGTCTATCTATGTATCTATGTATATATGTATACAAATAATATATATGATATATGTGGATATGGAGAGATAGACATAGATATAAACATATATGTCTGGGGACATCAGCACTATTGAATGTATGTGCCGGATGATCTGTATGTGATAACCTGGGATGTATGTATATCTGCCATGGCATAGTGGTAATGCACATCATCTGTTGTGTGCAGAGTCCCGGGTTGTAGTCGTGTAGACACTGGGTGT
The DNA here is from genome assembly GCF_019279795.1 of Protopterus annectens. Taxonomy (NCBI): domain Eukaryota; kingdom Metazoa; phylum Chordata; order Ceratodontiformes; family Protopteridae; genus Protopterus; species Protopterus annectens. Next base: position 747,315,233 of record NC_056732.1, on the reverse strand, counting down.
TTTATTGCTGGGAAGACCATGGAACATTGAATATGGTGATAGTAAGGCACCTGTTACCAGTTGTGTATGGATCTGAGCGACACTAAGCAGTGGTTATTAATTTGGAGGTTCGGTATGGGTCATATAACTATTCATTAGAAGACTATACTATGCAGATGAGGTTGACAATAGTGTATCCCATTTATCCCCAGGGTGTGATGCAGATACCTGGAGTGTATGTGTGTAGTTAGCCAGGTGCAGGGCTCGGATATAGTTGACAGAATGGGAGGGGGGGGTCAGGCATACTGTACGTACATTGCAGATCTGGGCCTCGGGAGTGCTCCTGCCTTAGCATACCTAAACTAGGGGTGTGTCTATACTTGCCTGGTGACATTGGGAGGAACAACAGCATTGGTGGGGTTGTCAGGGTGTACAGGCTGCACAAACAGGTGATGATCATCACAATCAACAGATGACATGGCCAGTCCGCAGCTGAACAGTATGGTAATGTGAGCAAACATCATACACACAGGTTTCTTCTGCACTCTCCACCACCGGTGTATACCTGCGGGGACATTTCTCGACACAATCCAAGCAAATGAGTAGGGCTGCAGCAGGCAACATAGACCATCATGTGCTGGAGGCTGAGGGCAGTGAGGCTGTCTATGCTGCCGAACATCCCTTACTGGGGTGACATAAGACTTTATAGACCCAGGGTGACTTACCAGAGGCTACATGAGCTGGGGATGGTGGAGTACTGTGGGGTGGACAGCGGCTTGTTGACCTGTGCCTTCCACACCTGACACATCAAACAGGCCGAGGGAAATCCATCACAGTGGATACCTCAGTATGTGTTGGCCTGGGTATACTAGCCACATGTACCTCACACAGCACAACTGGGGATGTCATGGGGATCTCACAGGCATCTGCATCCAGAGTACTGCATCAGTTCACAGACGCCATGTCAACACATGCTAGTGAGCACGTACATGTCCTCAACACACGTGATTAGTAGACCAGCAATATGCATCTCTTCAACCACATGGATGACTACTCTGGGGTACTGGGTGCTATAGCATGCACACAAATACACATCACAGCACCACCCGCTGAGCGGGGTAGGGCCTACAGTCACTGCAGGGACATACCCTCCAACAGCTAGGCCATATGCGATGGCCAGGGCATTACATTGAATGTGTGTGCTGTCTGCCCTGGAAGCTATGATGATTCCGATATATGGCTTCTAACACAGCAGTACCACACCTTTGCCAATATGGACATCCCCTACAGTGTCCTAGTGGGGGATGCTGGGTAATCACTGGTGTCGTGGCTGATGACACCCAGCAGCAATGCACACACACCTGAACACTCACACCATAATGAGGTGGATGCACAGGCAGGAAATGTAATTGAGCATGTGTTTGGGATGCTCAGTTCAAGGTTCTGGTATCCGGAACATCCGGTGGTGCCCTGCAGTATTCCCTAGCTACATGCACCCAATTTGTTATGGTATTTGCTATGCTACACATTCTGATCCTGCATTAACAGTTGCTGCAGGAACAGCATGGGACAGGGCCACACGGCCCAACACCACTGCCAAGGCCTGTACAGGCACAGTGTGACTTGGCGAAGGAACTACCTGAGCAGGGCCCAGTCAGCGAAAGGCCGTGCACAGTATGACCTGCCCTTGGCAAAGAGGCAACACAAGGCATATGCACTGACACAGTAGGTACTCAAGGATGTCCGCTCTCTGACCCGCACACAGTACAATGGATGCCAAACATGACACTACCTGTGCTTGGCCATGTATAGGAGGTGCACTGTGTGCATCCGACATAGGCAGCCCTCCAGCACCATCCTCAGGTCCAGAACTCCCCCAGGGTACATCTCCTGACCTAAAAATTGGCAGTTGTATTAGAATGTGTATTTACCCATTGCTATGGTATGTATGTGAGCATACATGAGACTTTGGTGGCCGAGTGTTAGGGCAGCAGACAGTACACGTCCATAGTGGCACCATGACATCTGTAGCACATACGGGGGTCACAATGTGTCCTAACCCACTGCAGATTATGTGATGAACATCATTTGTGCCCATACAGCCCACACACATTCCATGCAGTTGGACAGGTGTGGACCACTACAGACAAATGATATACAATGGCCTATGGATATGCCCAATGAATGACCCCAACCCCCAAAAACACACACAGACTACAGCAGGACAGGAGGTTTGATGTAGGTTGTGAAAGCTAGGACGTCCAACCCCACTGTGCTGGTATTTCACGCTGGGATCTGATGTACACTGGTATCCCTCCAACCAGCAATTTAGGTAGGTCCACACACTGACATGGAGTACCTGGCATACCAGTACAGTAGCGGCAGATGTGTACAACTGTCAGCTGTGCCCCCCATCCAATCTACACATGTGAGAGTCATGTGTGCCACCCACAGTGCTGTGTAGGACTGTGGAATTGGTTGGATGTCCTCCTACCCTATGCAGACATATAGCAACTGTCAATGCCACATGATCATTAGCTACCCTGCAGACACAGCATGACACCTGTCTGTCTAGAACAGAGGGGTCGGCAACACAGTACTGACTATCTGGACATGTGACACATGCGATACAGTTGTCCATACTTGGCATGCTCACACACATGACAGTATGACGGTAATGTCGGTCGACAACATGCATAACAGTCATACTGCGCATGCTCACACACTGACACACAGGACAGCCAGGCATGCATACACCAGTGGTCCGGACATATCTGCCAGTACATTGCTATACTGTTGGATGACTGTGCTGCATTATGTGTGTGTGGTCTATTGTCTGTACATATGCCATCGTCTATTGTTAATTCACATGAGCTATATGCTGTGCACAGGGTACTGCTACCAACACGTGACTAGGGTGGTTCTTTGTTTGCGGACAGACCGACGCCTGTGGATACGGACTGGGTAAGGCACATTCCAGGAGGTGGGAGCAGTTGTGCATGGGTTTGCACAGTGTTAAGCACTGCTGATCTCTAGCTACAGCAACATTTACCCATTTAGACTCAACATTTCTTTGACAGTGCACTACTGGCATACTGGTAGACAAACACGCTTACAGCCGCTCGCTCACCAACATTTCTGCTTACATTTGTCACTCACACTGGGTGTGTGTGATCCCTTGTGATGCGTATTACATCGGACTACATGACTACAGTATCGGGTATGTCTAACCATTTGGCGACAGCAGGCGTTTGGCTGTACAAACTGGCAGCCTGTCCAGTGATTTACTCATATTATATGCGTGTTCCTCATACGATCTGCTCCCATCTGCCTGATACATGGGAACTGATACTCTGCAATGTTGACATGTGAATATGATTTTGTTAACGCAGCTATCCGGCGAGTCATGCTACCACATACCTACTGTATGTTTCCCACCTTTTAGATTGCACGACGGGAGACTGTAGGAATTAAACCTTTCCCACTATGCATGGGACAGTCCCTCATTAGGCATATGTTATGTGACAATACTCTAGCCATTGCAACTCTCCTGATTAGGGGACATTCTCATATTCTACATGTCTGTACTGGTTGCTTGTTACAGGTCTTGTATACCTGACACGTCGATATGTTATATGTTGTAGCATAAGCAACTTTAGAGCCACTAGACTACGCTTTGATTTGTGCAGATATGTATATTGCTGTACTATGCATGGCTGTAGGTATGTTCTGCCCCAGTACGTCTGACATTTCTACAGAACAGGTCCCACTTTGGCCATTCAGACTGGTGTCGGCCCTATAGATCCTATATGTAGACCTATCACATGTGTCAAGGCAACACATACCCACAGCTGGTTGTGAACTGACTACTTCCACGGTTTGCATACATTAAGGTTATTCTTGTAGCATTATAATTGGTAATACTGTTTCCTATTACATGTAGCTGTTTCTGATACAACTAATTAATTTCTGACACCACTACACACAATATATGGTCTCCTTTCCCAAACTCACAGGCCATGTGCCATAACATTCATTTTGCAGGACACAACTGCCCAGATGGGTGTGTCACTCACAGGCGTACAGGTGTGGAACCATCTATTATGCTTTCATCTACCTGAGGTGGTCATCAAATTATGCACTTTCCATCACTAGCAGACCTCACATACCAATGGGGGAGAATGAACACTGTATCAGGAACACTGCATAACACCCTGTGGGACACTTTTAGATGATTGCTTCTATTAACCAGACACACTGACAGTCACAGAGCATATGTATTCATTCACGTTTGTCTAGGTACATGCCATTTATGACTTGTACATGCCATCTGTCATAACCTGTATTCTGCCACCTGTCCACCTAATATGACTAGTTCTGGAAGTGTTTATTTGGACTTTGTTACAGTCTAATTCATAACTTTGGATGTCCATGCTAATCGGGTAAACGGCACTGATTTGGTCTCTATGTATTCCCCCGATGGTGTACAGTATATCCGGTAGATGTGCTCTTCAGGTTTGGGAAGTATAGGCGTCTGCTATGCCCACATAGGAATATTAATGACTTCCACTGGGTGGGCCTACTACATCTCTGCCAACCAGCACCTGCACACTTAAGCCCATTATTGCATACCCATGGTCCACCTACCTGGCACCCCTCTACAGCACTCATTACATATACTTACTGTGAACGCAGCTGGGGTATGAGCACACCCCTACACATTGCCCACTCTCCCCATCTCGGGACACATGTCGTACGTTTTGTCAACCCATGTATTATCACATTTGCACAACCTACTGTTCCATGTACACCTACATCCTGCTCGCATCGATGACACCAGGTTGACACATAAACTGAATATTTGTGGTCCCGCAAGGGACATCATTATCCATGTTTAAAGTGTAGACCTTGCAGATCTCTCCCACTGCTACTTTCCTGCCAGTGTTTTGGACAGCAGCAGTGTAGTAATATTTATTGCCTATCTGTATGTCTGACCGGCGTAGCTGGGCGGTGTGGGGCATACAACGTTTATTTATTGGACCTCCCAGTCACATATGCCTGGGCTGTATATATGTTACCCCTAATTGCTATAAAGTAACCTAGTTATGTACATGTGTATATCTACAATGACATATTTGTTTTGTGTGTATATGTCTATATCAATACCTGTTGTTTGTGTGTGTATATATATATATATATATATATATATATATATATATATATATATATATATATATATATATATATATCTATCTATCTATATATATCTGTAGTATATCTTTGTGTGTCTATATATATATATATATATATATATATCTGTATAAATGTATATGTGTATATAAATATATATATATATATATATATATAAATATATATATAAATATATATATATATATATATATATATATATATATATATATATATATATATATATATATACACGTTTTTATCTATATATACATCTATGTGTCCGTTAACATATACATTTCCCGGACATAGACACTTACACATGTGTATTGGGTTTTATCTCTGCTTCAACAGTATACTATTGCCTTAGTCATTCTGACACCGACACTTCACTCCGGTGAACTTGTGATCAGTATACTGCACATTATGCAACAGACAGATGTCGCACATTTTTCATGTCTGGGGTGCCGCTGATAAGTGTGATGTGATAGTGTCATTCGACCTATTACTCATATGTGCAGCCTGTTATTCCTGCTACTTTGTTTGTTTCTGTGCACATTCATATGAGTAATGTTAATAGAATGAGTGTTTGTGTTACTGAGATTGTACGTCAGCATATTGATGTCTGCATGTAGTTGTGTCTTTCTGCTTTTCATGGTTTGGGGTTGTCACAGGAGAACTCCGTTCTGCTCATGGGTGACGTTTATGTTTTACCTGCAAGCTGCCAGCCCTGACGCACAACGTCCGACAACGATACGTACATTCACGCATGTCTCCACCCAGACGATGCTCTATCTGGGAATCACACCTACATACTAGCTGACCTCCATGGCCGCTCCATTGCAACCAGCACAACATACCCTAGCACTCCTTTGTCCATAATCGCATATCCATAGTTTCTCCAGCACACCCGTGTTGAGTTTCCACACATACCAGACATTTTACACCTGTTATTGCAGCCATGACACACCTTTACACATTGCCCTCTCAAGAGCGTTGGGGTCATACACACATTTTGTACTGCCTCGTGTATTCACAGGCTCACCATCCATTCATATTTGCACATATGTGCCTTTCCTGGTGTTATGGATTATGAACGATTTGCGGGTTAAAAGTGTAGGTGGTCGCAACATGTACTAGATTCTGTCTGTTTACAATGTTGACGTAACACTTCAATAATGCTATGGCAACTGGTATAACCCTGCCTCTGATGTGAATAGTGGTGCTGTACTCACACATGCGCAGCTTTATCTGACATACGCTTCAAGCACTTTATAATTCCTTACTTGCTCTAGATTCCCTTCACAACCCTTATGTTTGCTTTCATCTTTTGGCGTTCCTTACATATATATATATATATATATATATAACATATATCAAATAACAAGCAAACAAACATCAAGCATACAAACAAAGCTAGATTCAGGAGGCCTGGATCTAGTCTATGCTACAGCAAACAAGGTGTACCAATTTCAGTAAGAAACAGTTCAAATATGCAGGCACTATAAAACTTTAACCAGAAATTCCCAGCTCAGAAGGGTAGAGTCCAGCCTCTCCTCCCACAAGAGTGCAGACCACGAACCTTCTTAATGTAAAATAACTGGCCTGAAGCCCAACTGCTTAAACCAGAACTAATACACTTTAAGAATAACAGACGCTGAGCTCTCAATCAGCACTATTGTTGTTTTGGCTCATTTATATGTATACCCATGGTTCATAGCTACTCTGACACCGCTTCCCTTACACAGCAGGCATCCATTCTCCTGCTGGGAAAACCGCAGTACTACATTTACAACATTCCCTGTTTCCTACTGCTCTGGACCCATGCTGCATGTCTACTCACTGCAAGGATATTCAGAACTCCTACGCTTAAAGTCCTCGCACATACGCATGTTGGGTTGTCATCGTGTTTATGTGCTAGTCTGTGTAAAGGTTTGTCGGACTGGTGACTAGAACTGCCCTGGCACTGTTCAAATATCAGACATAGCACATGGACAGAGATAGTCCACATTTTAACATTTTAGCTGTGTTTACAGATGCAGGTGTTTGGGCACCTCTGACCAATTAGGTTGGTGCTACAAAATTTAAGGTGGGGAGTGGTTCCACTACATAATGCAGAAGGGGGGGTTCTACGTGTTTCCCTTCCAATTTGACTATTTCATTCATTCATTTATAGATACAATGAATACTATTTTGGACATCAGTTATACATTCACTACAGGTTTGCAATAGTCCTGTCAACAGACGTGACAGTTGGTTGGTGTACTTATGTGTACGGACCTCTGTGACATTCGTGGACTTGTTTCTACAGTGACAGGGACACGGCTATGACAACTCAGGGACAATCATAGACACTTCTACCATATTAGTACTATTAACTTGGAACTTGTTGACAGATTCGTAATACTACTAATTTTCTGCAGTTAAATGTGTCTATTACTCTTCATTGTTGTAAGTAGTCATTCTCATTCAACACCTTTCCTCCAAAGGTCACTGGCTTTGTGAGTGGTTAAGAGACTGGCCAGTTATTGTGCGAATGCTCTGACCATTGGTAGGGTTGACATTCTCATATGTACAGGTTGGGGTATATTCTGTGGACTAGGGTTGCCACCTTTTCAAATGGCCAAAGTGGGACATTTTCGGAACACACATCAGATTTTACAGGCTGACACATACCCACGGTCAGTACAAAGGATAGACTTTTTACTTTTTCACTTAAATAAAAGCTTATTCTTGTAGCAGTTTAGTTGCTTATTCTGTTTCTTGTAACATTTAGGTATTTTAGATACAGAAATAATTATTTTATGCAACTATTACATAACATATGGGACATAATTATGTCCTATAATCTCAGGACATTTGCCATTTTTAATATATTTTGATAATGGGTGGAGAAGAGTGTCAGGAGTGATTTGTGACAGACGAGTACCTGTAAGAGTGAAAGGGAAGGTCTACAAGAGGGTAATGAGACCAGCTATGTTATACGGGTTGGAGACAGTGGCATTGACAAAAAGGCAAGAGTTTGAGCTGGATGTGGCAGAATTAAAGATGTTAAGATTTGCACTGGGTGACGAGGGTAGACAGGCTTAGGAATAAGTATATTAGAGGGTCAGCCCAGGTTGGAAGGTTTGGAGACAAAGCCAGAGAGGCACGATTACATTGATTTGGACATGTGCTGAGGAGGGATGCTGAGTATATTGGGAAAAGATGCTAAGGATGAAGCTACCAGGTAACAGGAAAAGAGGAAGGCCTAATATAAGGTTTATGGATGTGGTGAGAGAGGACATGCAGGTGGTTGGTATGACAGAGCAAGATGCAGAGGACAGGAAGAAATGGAAACAAGTGATCTGCTGTGGTGACCCTAACAGGGACAGCCAAAGAAGATGATGATTTGTCAGGACACAACTGCCCAATATATAAAATATATAAAACAGAAAATAAGTAATTTATATTTATTAGTTACTTTTTCCCCTGTCATAATATATGATAGCAATGAGTAAATTTAGTGTACATTTAGTAGTACTTAATGAATTTAGACTACAAAAAAAGTTTTCATATATTAGAATTTCTAACACAATAAACACATAACATCATTAAATCATTAATTTATTGTTAAAAATTAATTTATTGTTAAAAATTAATGTATAAATACATACATTTATAATTTACAGTTTGTAGCATTACAGTTTTAGAAAAGATATAATTTATATTTTTAAAACATTTTTTAAAAAAAAAAAATGTTTACATAATTTAATAATATAAATATTAGAATGGTGGGTAATTATTTATATAATATCAAACAGTGTTTATTTAACATTGTTTGTAGGATTTATGAGCGTTTTGCACATGTACATCCGTAATAGACTACAGTAGCATACAATACAATATATTATATTGCTATTACAATATAGGGCTACTATCATCACAATAATGTTAAATTTAATATATACATATAGATTTAAAATCATTACAGTTACTTGAATAAATTAGTATGAACATCATTTTAATTAATTAATTTGGTATTAATTTTATTTTATTTTATTTTATTTACTACTTTTATCATTATTTTTTTACTTACTACATAGTTCAACATATCATCCATTTTTTTACTCACTACATAGTTCAACATATTATCCAGTTAATAGTTAAATAGCATTTAATGCAATTAGAAGATGTTTTTAAGCAAGGAAATGACACAGTGTTAAAAACAATTGAGAGAAGCATACATATATTTTTAAAAAGTAGTACGAAGTTATGAATAGGACATCAAATTGTATTACATTAAATCAAGTGCAAATATAATGTATATGTTTAATGTAGTAAGTCACTATTAGGAAGAGGTTTCATGGTTGTTGTGTTTATTATTGGTTGTTACAACATTTATTTATTAGCACTCTAGCACTTTAAATGTAAAAATTTTTTAAATGTATTCGCGCCTAAAAGGTTATTTAAATTGGCGCATTGACCGTTAGTATGAGTTCTGAAGAAGCTTAAGGATTGTAGGTGAAAGCTTAACTCATACGGCTATTGTAATAGTTAACTTTAGTGTTATGCTTCAATAAACGCTCTTGTGGTCGCACATACTGTGTTCCTCTATTGTTACGAGAAGAAAGCACAGTATTACTGTTTTACAAGTAGTTTTTTCCTCGCAACGTTGTTTGGTTCATCAGTACAAAGGATAGACTTTTTACTTTTTCACTTAAATAAAAGCTTATTCTTGTAGCAGTTTAGTTGCTTATTCTGTTTCTTGTAACATTTAGGTATTTTAGATACAGAAATAATTATTTTATGCAACTATTACATAACATATGGGACATAATTATGTCCTATAATCTCAGGACATTTGCCATTTTTAATATATTTTGATAATGGGTGGAGAAGAGTGTCAGGAGTGATTTGTGACAGACGAGTACCTGTAAGAGTGAAAGGGAAGGTCTACAAGAGGGTAATGAGACCAGCTATGTTATACGGGTTGGAGACAGTGGCATTGACAAAAAGGCAAGAGTTTGAGCTGGATGTGGCAGAATTAAAGATGTTAAGATTTGCACTGGGTGTGACGAGGGTAGACAGGATTAGGAATAAGTATATTAGAGGGTCAGCCCAGGTTGGAAGGTTTGGAGACAAAGCCAGAGAGGCACGATTACATTGATTTGGACATGTGCTGAGGAGGGATGCTGAGTATATTGGGAAAAAGATGCTAAGGATGAAGCTACCAGGTAACAGGAAAAGAGGAAGGCCTAATATAAGGTTTATGGATGTGGTGAGAGAGGACATGCAGGTGGTTGGTATGACAGAGCAAGATGCAGAGGACAGGAAGAAATGGAAACAAGTGATCTGCTGTGGTGACCCCTAACAGGGACAGCCAAAAGAAGATGATGATTTGTCAGGACACAACTGCCCAATATATAAAAATATATAAAAACAGAAAATAAGTAATTTATATTTATTAGTTACTTTTTCCCCTGTCATAATATATGATAGCAATGAGTAAATTTAGTGTACATTTAGTAGTATTTAATGAATTTAGACTACAAAAAAAGTTTTCATATATTAGAATTTCTAACACAATAAACACATAACATCATTAAATCATTAATTTATTGTTAAAAATTAATTTATTGTTAAAAATTAATGTATAAATACATACATTTATAATTTACAGTTTGTAGCATTACAGTTTTAGAAAAGATATAATTTATATTTTTAAAACATTTTTTAAAAAAAAAAAATGTTTACATAATTTAATAATATAAATATTAGAATGGTAGGTAATTATTTATATAATATCAAACAGTGTTTATTTAACATTGTTTGTAGGATTTATGAGCGTTTTGCACATGTACATCCGTAATAGACTACAGTAGCATACAATACAATATATTATATTGCTATTACAATATAGGGCTACTATCATCACAATAATGTTAAATTTAATATATACATATAGATTTAAAATCATTACAGTTACTTGAATAAATTAGTATGAACATCATTTTAATTAATTAATTTGGTATTAATTTTATTTTATTTTATTTTATTTACTACTTTTATCATTATTTTTTTACTTACTACATAGTTCAACATATCATCCATTTTTTTACTCACTACATAGTTCAACATATTATCCAGTTAATAGTTAAATAGCATTTAATGCAATTAGAAGATGTTTTTAAGCAAGGAAATGACACAGTGTTAAAAACAATTGAGAGAAGCATACATATATTTTTAAAAAGTAGTACGAAGTTATGAATAGGACATCAAATTGTATTACATTAAATCAAGTGCAAATATAATGTATATGTTTAATGTAGTAAGTCACTATTAGGAAGAGGTTTGGCGTGTTGTTGTGTTTATTATTGGTTGTTACAACATTTATTTATTAGCACTCTAGCACTTTAAATGTAAAAAATTTTTTTAAATGTATTCGCGCCTAAAAGGTTATTTAAATTGGCGCATTGACCGTTAGTATGAGTTCTGAAGAAGCTTAAGGATTGTAGGTGAAAGCGCTTAACTCATACGGCTATTGTAATAGTTAACTTTAGTGTTATGCTTCAATAAACGTTCTTGTGGTCGTACCATACTGTGTTCCCTCTATTGTTACGAGAGAAGAAAGCACAGTATTACTGTTTTACAAGTAGTTTTTTCCTCGCAACGTTGTTTGGTTCATCAGTACAAAGGATAGACTTTTTACTTTTTCACTTAAATAAAAGCTTATTCTTGTAGCAGTTTAGTTGCTTATTCTGTTTCTTGTAACATTTAGGTATTTTAGATACAGAAATAATTATTTTATGCAACTATTACATAACATATGGGACATAATTATGTCCTATAATCTCAGGACATTTGCCATTTTTAATATATTTTGATAATGGGTGGAGAAGAGTGTCAGGAGTGATTTGTGACAGACGAGTACCTGTAAGAGTGAAAGGGAAGGTCTACAAGAGGGTAATGAGACCAGCTATGTTATACGGGTTGGAGACAGTGGCATTGACAAAAAGGCAAGAGTTTGAGCTGGATGTGGCAGAATTAAAGATGTTAAGATTTGCACTGGGTGTGACGAGGGTAGACAGGATTAGGAATAAGTATATTAGAGGGTCAGCCCAGGTTGGAAGGTTTGGAGACAAAGCCAGAGAGGCACGATTACATTGATTTGGACATGTGCTGAGGAGGGATGCTGAGTATATTGGGAAAAAGATGCTAAGGATGAAGCTACCAGGTAACAGGAAAAGAGGAAGGCCTAATATAAGGTTTATGGATGTGGTGAGAGAGGACATGCAGGTGGTTGGTATGACAGAGCAAGATGCAGAGGACAGGAAGAAATGGAAACAAGTGATCTGCTGTGGTGACCCCTAACAGGGACAGCCAAAAGAAGATGATGATTTGTCAGGACACAACTGCCCAAAGAGGGAATGTCCCTCCCAAAGTGGGACAGGTGGTAACCCTACTGGGGAAACCAGATTGTTTCGGCCAACACATAGCCACAGTCAGTGCAGGTTTAGAACATTCAGTAGTTTCATAGCTGTGAGCCTATACCATTAGCACTTTAGTTGTTTGCCTGTTTCTTGTATGAATTATGTTTATTCTATCCTGACGTGACCACTTTAGGCAACTGTTACATGCAGTATGGTACATAGTTATTTCCTACAATCACAGGACATTTGGCATTGTATCATTGTTGGTCAGGTTACACCTGCCCCATCAGTAATTGTCCCTCACACAGTGGATCATGGGGTAGCCTGTTTACGTCAGTGCCTTCATCACCCTTATTCCATGTGCCACTATGCAAATGTGTGCAATATATTCTCTCGCTTATTCGTGTCAGGACACGTGCGTCATGGGCAGGTGTTTGATCCTGGGTAGTAGGTTCTGCATGACCATCTAGGGCTGGACAGTCTCATGTACCACTACTGCACATTCCAACCTGTGTCCAGATGTCTACAGGACTGGACATCGTGTCTTGATACCCATTCTAATGTTTACGCAGGTTACTTATCCCATGAGGGATATCCAGAAATTTAACAAGACCGAATAACAAGACCGATACCGACCATTCTTCTGGCATTACGAAAATGTGCTGGGGGGTTTACATGCAAGGGATACATAGTTTGCAATCCTGAAACTGCCTAGGGTGACACTACCTACTACATATGCGTAGTGGTCACTATGTGCAGATGTGGCTGCGCCAAACTTGTAGGCCAAGTATGGCTGGATTTGGTGGATGTTCAGGTATGGATGCTGGTTGTGTGCTGTGGAGGGGATGCTGGGTAGTCCATTATGCATCCAGGTGTGTTGCATTTGATATGGCCAGTTCCATCAGGACCAATCTGTGGGTATGTGCCGGTGACATTTCTGTACATTTGTATCGCACATTTTAATATTCATATGTTTGTGGGATTGTGGTCTACAGTATGGCCTGTCTGGTTGTATTGCAGATGTGTATACATGTTGTTTGTGTTTCTTTCTGCTTCACCCGCTGCTCCCTCATATACCTCCAGTTCACCTATTCTGCATACGACATGGTCTCGCCTTTGAGGATTATACCATTACCCACCCCCCCACACACACACATATTTCTGACACTCCATCCATCACTGCTTTGGTTGATGGCCCATGACACGGTCAAGGTAACACATTGCATACCCTACATATGTCAGGTACCTGTATGGTTGTGTGGACTACCCTGCCATGTTTGACCTTCCACATGCTATACCTCATGCACATAGTACACGCCCATACTGAACTTTCATGACATAGTTAGTATACCCAGGTAATACCCGTTCAACTGTGACACATCCTGACAAGTTTGGCTTGGACCGCTGATGGGAGGATTTTGGCCAACTGTTCTAATCATTGGTAGGATGACACCTTTTCCTATGTCCAGGATGGGATATATTCCGGACACATATCCGATTGTACTAGACAACACATACCCACAGTCAACACTACAGATAATACTGTTCCTTTCAGCCTACATGTTGCCTTATTGTTGTAACAGTTTATATGCTCCTTCTGTTTCATTTACATGCTTATTGTATATCCTGTCACATATGGTATGTTAAATACAGACATACCTATTGTATGTGACTATTACATGCGCTGTGGCATATAATTCAGTCATACGGTCGCTAGATATTTACATTTATCATGTGTTTTGTTATGGACGCATCTGCACAGCTGTGTACTCTCCCTCACAATATGGGTCAGCTGGTGACACTGACCATTGGGCTGGACGTACCTATTGGTGGTGCGCTAACATATGATGTTTTCACTTCCACTTGGTATAACTATCTACACTGAGTTGGACTACGGGCACACGGTTTTCAATGTCATTTATTCAAGGGATAGGGACCCATTATTCCCTACCGTGCATTTGTGTTTGCTTCTTCATTTTGTGTTTGCAGGAACTGTCTTGCATGCTTTGTATACGTTTCAGTATCCACGAACACTGACAGATGTGATTACTATTCTTTGCAAATTGTTATATGCAAGCATTTTAGGTTGCACGTCGACAGCTGACATTTCCACACCTCCGTGCGGCACTTTGACATGCCCTATGCACTTGCGCTCTTTTCCTATGCATGTGGCTGTGGCGGCAGCACGCCTTCATTAATATGCATTTGGCGCTACTGCGCAATCTTCACACCACACGGTCGACGCAAGCCTAATGCCGGCCTTGCACCGAGCTTCATGAATGCCAGGGATAGTTTAAATAACCTAAGATTGATTTAACTTTATTATCTTTAAATACCAATGGCTTAAACAATCCTAGCAAGAAATCACATCTATTAAAATATTTAAAATTGAACAAAGCACAAATTGTTTTCCTTCAAGAAACTTCAAAACAAAAGACAATTACAAATGGAATCCTAATGAATATATGATAGTGGTGCAATCTACTTATAAGGCAAAGACAAAAGGGGTAACATTTTTATGGAAAACAAATGTGATTAACCCAGAAATCGTTTATAAGTATGAAGATAAAGAAGGCCTTATTGCATTAGTAATAGTTAAATATAATAACAGAATATGGACCCTAGCCAATCTATACTGGTTCCGAGGCATTGGAACAGGAACTGTTAAAAACACTTGGATTTCATTTCCAATAATTACTAAGGCAACTTAATATTAGGAGGAGATTTTTAACTGTATATTTGATATTTCTGAAACTACAAATAAAAGACCTCTGCATACATCTGCTGTATTAAAATCTTTAAACAAGTGGGTGGACTCATTTCATCTTGTAGATACTTTCAAATTTAAAGAAGATATATCTTTGTTGTTTTCCCATCAAGATCACAGATTTGGTATCCAAACTAGAATAGATAAAATATTTGCTGCCCATGACCTACACTCTAAAATCACTAATTTCTCAATCATTCCCTCCCCCTTTTCATACCACAATTCATTGATACTAAAACTTCAAAATGGGTACAAATCATTAAGCTTTAATGCCAGAATTCCAGCATATATAATTAAAATTAAAGAGTTCAAACCCTGGTTATTATCTGAATTACAGTTCTTCTTAGATATTAATTACACCACAGAGATAAATAAAATAATGATATGGGACTCATTAAAAGCTTACATATATGGTAAAACCCTAACTTGGTATGAAAAAATCAGAGAATGGAATTCTGAACTATTAGATCTATAATCCAAACTTTTGTAAGTAAAAGCTGAAAAAAATCAAAATCATTTGGAGAGGAAAAAGAAAGTAGAAGTAGTAAACAATAAATACAACAAAATTCTAACACATAAAACTAATTTAGCTTTAGAAAAACTAAAAATGAATACCTTGGCTACTTCCCCCAAATATCTACATAATATATCCACAAGAATCAAAATACAGTCAAAAGCTAATAACATTAAAAGTATCTTCCATGAAAATAAAGGGAACATGTCCCGGATATAGGTGACATTCTTGATGCCTATAGAAATCACTATATGGAACATTTCCAAAAAGAAAATATACATAGCAATCAATTAAATCTAGATGAAAAATGTTCTAATATAAAAAAAAACAGAAAAATCAAAACTAGATCTGCAAGCACCCATATCCTACAAAAAAATTAAAGATACAATAAAAGAGAGTAAAAATAATAAAGCTCCAGGTATAGATGACATAATTATGGAAATATATAAACTTTTCCCTTTAAAGATACTATCCCTCTTCAACAAAACACTATTAGAAATTCAGTCACAAGCTTTAATACCACCCTTTTGGAGATATTCCTTAATCACACCAATCCTAAAGGAAAACAAATCCCCAAACCCCTATACCTCATATAGACCTATATCATTATTAAATAATGACTATAAGATATTTATGACAATATTAACTAACATAAAAATACCACTATCCAAAACAATAAATAATGATCAAACTGGATTTATATATCATAGACACACATGACAATATTAAAAGGATAATTTATCTTATATATTATGTTAATAAAGAAAATAAACAGTCATAATCGGCTTAGATATAGAGAAAACCTATGAGTCCCTAAATTAGGGCTTCTTATTCAAAATCCTAATGCTATTTGAATTTCCTGCATCCTTTGTTCATATCCTAAAAAGTATATATATATATATATATATATATATATATATATATATATATATATATATATATATACATACACACACACACACAAATAATTTAGCATATGTCAAGTTAGGTCCTTTTACCTCTGAATCTATACATATAACAAATGACACTAAACAAGGATGTCTCATGTCACTGATTCTATTTGCTCTGACTATTGAAATATTGGCATATTCAATTTGTAACAATATAAACATCAAAGGAATAGATGTTTATGAACAATACAATTCTAAAGTAAAGATATTTGCTGATGACATATTACTAGCATTATCTAATACAAAGGAGAAATTAGAAGAATTAGATATATTAATTGACAAATTTAACATGACTTCAGGACTCCATTTCAATAAATCAAAATCAAAATTTTTATTTTTAAATAAAAAAAGAACTGCAGACTAAGGTTGATCACATCATAGAGAAACAAGAATCTACCTTAAAATATCTAGGAATTGAGTTATGCAAGGATAATAATGAATTATTCTCAAGAAACTACAATAATATCATCAATACAATCAAAATCTCTGTGGAAAAATGGAACAAAATAATATTAACATTTGAAAATAGACTACAGTTAATAAAAATGTTTTTTCTGCCCAAGATCTTATATATAGCCTTGGCAATACAACTGCTACCAGAAAGGAATATACTTAAAGAAATAAATTCATGCCTAATAACTTTTTTATGATTTTCCAAAAGAAACAGAATAGCTTTAATACATCATATCAGGCCAAGGAAACAGGGAGGATTAAACATTCCTGATATAAAAACATATATAAAAGCATCAATATGCAAAACAATCTCAGATTGGATAAGTTCAAATTACTCTGCAAACTGGAAAGAATTACTAACTGTAATATCAATAAATGAATTTGATTTACAAAAAAAGAATTCAAATAACAGATAAAAACAATTTGCCATGGCACATATTATGTACTGGTATGCAATATAACATAACTAAACCCACTAAAACTCGTATGATTAATTATTACATTGACTCATTTAGGAAAATTATTAATGCAAATATAGATTTAAAAATCTGGTTTGATCTTTTAACACCATTTATAGTCACAAAGAACTTTCCACATAAAATATATAGAGAAATTATTAATTCTTGGGAACAGAAAGGACTTGTTTGTTGGGTGCAATGTATCAAAAAACTAAACATTTTAGATATGCAAGTAATAAAAACAACATATAAAATTCCACAACAGGACTGGCTAACTTTACAGAGTATTCTGTCATATTCACAAGATTTAAGTAGAATAATTAACAATTCTTCATTTAAAGAGATACCTAAATTTCTGAAATACATATATGAAATCATATATAATGACTTTGACATGGGAACCAGTATTTCAAAATTTTACAAAATATTGATAAACTATTAAAAAACACCCAAAACCTCATATTCGAAATATATAACAAAAGGACACTCAATACAGTTAACTAAAGATATTAAAACAAATATCTTATTAGCTATAAAATATACATCCTTTACACAATACTGGAAAGTTTTTAATTGGAAATGCTTCCACAGAGCGTTCTTAACCCCAGATAGAATCAGTAAAATTAGTTCTTCCATAAAAAGAATATGTTGGAGATGTGAGCAAGTACACAATGCAAATTGGAACCACATTTTCTCTGATTGTGTTAAAATGAAGCCATTTTGGAATGGTATTAAAAACTTTCTACAAACTTTATTTAATGAATCATTTTATTTAACTAAAGCTCTTGTATTATTAAATGTGAATGAAGGTCCCCATTTGAATAGGTCAAACATGTATCTAGTATGGACAATACTTGCAATTTCAAAGAAGTGTATAACAAGAAGATAGAATACAAACCAAATACCAACTTTGGAAGACTTCTACAGCCTACTGAAGACCACAGCGTTATTGGAAATTAAAATTTTAAGAACTAAAAATGTATCCAAAGCCATTTATCAACAACCC
Source organism: Protopterus annectens (assembly GCF_019279795.1). NCBI lineage: Eukaryota > Metazoa > Chordata > Ceratodontiformes > Protopteridae > Protopterus > Protopterus annectens. The sequence continues at coordinate 747,296,507 of NC_056732.1, read as the reverse complement.
TTGGGGAAAAGTCTTATCATTGACTGACACTATACAATAATTGATCAGACACTGATGATGGATTGGACATACTTATAAAGTAACTGTATACATTAAGATCTGTTATAGTGTCAGGCTAATGTAAATAGTGTACATAGTTATTTAAGATGTTATGTATAAATACTATTGAATTCATTCAAATGTATTTGAAAAATAAAAAAAATGAGAAAAAAATAATAGGACAGCAAATTGGTCTATAGCTTGGACTTTGTTCTGAAATGTCATGGCTCTTTTAGTATTAATTTTAGTCTTCTAAAATAATCTTTACTGAGTTGTGTTTGCATTTGCTCATGTTTTATTGTTGATACTTCATTTTTCCTAGATATTTATACACTCCCTCTTGCTCAAGTTCCTTTTATATCACATTCCTGTCCCATACTGATATGTTTTGGTGCTGCAGCTTTCCTGCTTTAAGTGTTAAATTTGCACATTTATCAGGACAAAATTACATTCTTATATTATTTAAGAAAGTTTTGACCACTTCCAGTCGTGCTTTCAGCTCCTTGTCTGATGAACTATGCAGTTTTAAGTCATCATGTCAGCTAGTATGGCATACGTCATGAGTGCCAACTCAAGCAGTGATGTGCCATATATATGTTACTCTTGATAGTCTACAGAGAGAGAGAGAACAGCAAAGTGCTCACAAAGCTCATCATGAAATGTGTAGAAATGGATGTGATAGAAAAACAGGAATGGGCAATGTAGCAAGCAGAGGATGATACACATGGGAAACCATATGGCATGATCATTGGGAGATGAAGATCAACTTTTCCTGGAGTAAAATACTTCATTTATATTAAAAAAGGTAAAGGTTGTTGAGTAGAGAAGAATGCATGTGGAAAAGAAATATAATGTAGACACAGACGTGGTGCCATATACACACAAAAAACAGTGAAGATGATGCTACACATAATGGTAGAAGTTGAATATCTTAAGATGGAGAGGGCTGGATAACCAACGATATTTGGGGAATGGCACAATAGGGAAGGGAACACATGTAAGGGGATAGGCAGGGACCATGAACAGATAACAGGCTTGGCCTGAGGGCACAGCCAAGCATCTGCCTGCACTTCTAGTGGCCTGTTGGTTATCTCCTGCTCTTCTTGTGACTCAGCAGGTTATGCTAGGATGTGATCAAACTGCCTAATAAGTCTTTCAGTGCACTTCTCATTCCAACAGCCTCAGCAAATAATGCTTGCATTTAATGGAAGACCCCTGTGGGCCACTGTCAAAAGAGGAACCCCTTCAAACACTCCTGAGTAGCGATTATGAAGGAGGTCAATAGTGATCCTGTCAAGACACCTTCAGCAGGGTGAGCTGAATCCCCTAACTTCAAGGTAGACTTGATGATCAACAGAGATCCATCAATACAGGTATCAGCCAGATCACACTGAAATGACACCTGCCACCAATAACATACACTCATATGTCTCAACTGTACAAATTTCTGCAAAATGATGGGATTTTACCTCATATTTTTGGGCTGGTTCTCACCTAATTGTGGTTTTCTGGCAAATCATTGGTAAATCATTGAAGACTGAAGTCAGAAAGTAATGGCAGACATTTGATTTATAGGCTTCATACCCTTCAGAAAATTCATGCTAATGCAAAACATGTTAATCTATCAACTTTCTAAGTTTGTAAGAGCAATATTTTAAAAAAGTGCCCCTATTTTTAGATCTCTGCCTCCACCCCCATTATTTATGCCTTTGTCCAGATTTCTTGCTCTTAGAGGTTGAGTAGTATGCTTACACCACAGCTAGACTGGCAGAAGTAAAATGTACTTTTTATGTATTTATCCTTTGTTGACTGGGTAAGGCCCACTTGGCCAGTAGCCTTTTTTCAGGGGAGACAAGTGTTGGCATGTATACTACTGGGGGAATTTGTCCAGTGCATCAGGAACTTCCACTACTGTTTTCCATATGAGGACATGTTTTGCAGTAATGCTTCCTTGTCTTCCAGTCCAGGCATGTAGGCAGCCCGAAGAAGCAGGAAGCAGGTTGAAGCAAACATGGATATTGGAGAAGATAGCTAAGAGGTGGTTTATGATTGTAGTCCTGTTAGTCAAACAGCAGATGTGTTAAAATTAGCAGACAAATAATCAGAGACAAAGTAGTGGTCAAGAGGAGAAGATAATGTGTCAGAGACAGGGGAAATGACAGCTGATTATCCAATCATGAACCCAGACTGAAGGAAAGATGGACCGCAGCTGGTATAGAGTATAACAACATTTATTAGTACAACATATATAAAAACAACAAACTGGGCACATCCGTCTGCCTGCAACCTTGACTTCTTCAGAATTAAGACAATAAATACAAAGAAGCTTTTAAATACTCCTCCAGCAAGCCCCATAATGCAACCTACATATTAAATATTTTTGTTTGCTAGACCAATAAGAGATCAGTTTTTTTGCAAAATGAATGAATAAAAACTTGTTCTATACTTAACAAATTAAAAAAAAAAAAAACAAGCTTTATGCCCTAAACTAGTATAATAATACTGATTCATTTTGTGATCTACAGGTGTTAAACACACACATTGTAAACAGAATAATTCAATGAATACATTTGATAAACACATTGATTACGGTCATATAGGGTATATGCAAAGTAATATAACTATTTCATATGTCTAAATACTTGACTTCAGGTAAATAAGCTGTTTCTACCTGAAGTGAAACAACACCCAATTAGATACCGAGTTTTCATTTGAGAACCAATGAAACCAAAGTCCTCAAACAGCAAATTAACTTAAGGAAAATTGGATTCTTATTGATGGCTGATTATACATTGTGAGTTGAATTGCTTTTTTTAGGACTTGTGTTTCATAGATTATCGAACAAAAACTCAATATATAATTGGGTGTTATTTCACTTCAGGTAGAAGCACCTTATTTGCATGAAGTTAAGAGTTTAGATATATTAAATAGTCATATTCCTTTGTATATACCCTATATGACTATAATCAATGTGTTTAGAAAATGTTACCATTGAATTATTCTGTATATAATGTGTTTAACAACCGTAGTTCACAAAATGAACCAGTATTATTATATTGGTTTAGGGCTTGGAGCTCTTTCTTTTAATTTGTTATGTATAGAACACATTTTCATTGGTTCATTTTGCAAAAACTGATCTCTTATTGGTTTAGCTAACAATTTTTTTTGATAGATTTGTATCGGGGGACTTGCTGTGATGAGTATTTAAAAGCTTCTTTGTATTTATTGGTTTAATTCAGAAAAAATCAAGGTTGCAGCCAGATGAAAACACTCAGTTTGTTGTTTTTATATACATGGTTGTACTAATAAACATTTTTATATTCTACACCAACTGCTATCATCTTTCTTTCAGTTTGGGGTCATGACTGGATATTGTGCTTTATGTTGGTTCTTGATATTTGGAGAAAAGGCAGTTGAACCTTTTCAAAGAAGAGTTAACATGTCAGTGGCTGTGGAAGTGGATACGTAGGATTTATTCCAGCAGAATTTATTTGAAGCAGAAGTTACAACACAAGAGTGTGTTGTTACAACCCTCCAGCCGGGAGGGTTACAGGATGATATATTGTTGTGGATGGTGCAGGAAAGCAAGACAGAAAATGGAAAAGACATGTCCTGGGGAGAAATGATGGATAGAATACAGAAAGAATACAGAAAGAAGGGCAGCAGAGTGAGGATATGCAGATGGCAAAAAATCATATGCTGATATGGTAAAAGAAGGGCTGCATGGCAAAAGAGAAGAGAAAGAAACATGTTAAAAGAAAAAGTTTAAGGTATGAATTGAAAAGAAAGAAGATCCTCCAATGGATTGATATAAGGTATGGGATGAAGTTATTAAGACACTTGGAATCAAACCAAATGAGGTCAGAGCATTCACTCATAATAATAAAGAGACTTTTTCTGACATTATTTTTGAGACTGAGCAGATAATGGAGAAGTTTATAAAAGAATAAAAAAAAAAAAAAGAAGAAACATTGCCATTGTCAAACTTACACGTACTTAAGCCCTCCTTTAGGGAAACAAAAAAATAACATTCAGTTCAGAACTGCAGTTGAAAAATACTTTAAAAAAGTATGTATTAATTATATGTAATGATATGCTGAACTTATCAAAAGTGCATGATAGTAGAGGTTTATGGACTGGGGTGTTGGAGTGAAATGTGACACTGAAATTGGAAAATGACTGCATTGTGCATATTCCAAGTGTTATTAATGTTGAAGGAGATAGAGGCTTGGTTAGACATTGGGGTCAGCCAATAATGTGCTATTTTGTGTGGGAAAATGAATCATTTTGTTAACAAATGTGGAAAAAGAAGATATTTTCAAGTGGGTGTTAGGGTATGGTACAAAAGATTGTGAACCAAAATGTTATAAATGTAAAAAATTGAGACATTCGGGGGGTGTAGAGAAAAAGAAAATGAAGTGACTTCAGATTTAACAGAGATTGTAACAGAATAAGTTAATAAGGATAAAGTTAAGGAAAAGGATGTAGAAGTGAAAAAAAAATGCACAAAAGATAGCAGCAATATCAATATGGAATTAATATTTCAAAGAGATACGGTCAAAGATGATTTAGATACAGTAAATATTAAAGAAGAGGAGTCAAATTTAAATGATGAGGTGAAACAGAATATAGTTAAACAAAAAATAAATTCAATTGGGAAAAGAGTGAGAGAAAGGAAAAGGAAAAGTATAAAAGACTTAAAAAAAGAAAAAAAAGAAAGGGAAATGGTGAATACATGCTATTATTTAATATGTAGAGTTACATGTAAACTTTTGTTATTAAATGTAAATAGTTTTAAAAAGTTGCAAAGGACAGGGATTTTGAAGTGGTGTATATACATTTTTTATTTTATTTTATTTAGTTCACTTAACATTTACCCATTTTCAAGGAACCAAGGTTAAAAGAAAAAGTTTAAAAATTTAACCCACTTAAAAACATATATTCAAAAACATTATATTTATCAAACATTTTTAGCTCAAGAAAGGTAAAAAAGAACAGAGTCAACAATGTAAAAAAATAAGTAACAAATAGGAGAGAAGTCAGGGACAGAAATAAGTGGAGGCTTAGGAAATAAGAATTATGGAAAGACAGAGAGTAAAATTGGCAGTGAAGAAAGAGGAAGAGAGAGACAGAGCATGAAGAAGTGGGGAGGGAAGGAAGAGGAAAGGAGATTATGATTGCAGCAGTGTCGGATGAGAGAGATGAGAAAGAGTAGTATTAGGAGATTTATGGAAGGGAGGTGATTAGAAGTGGTGCAGAGCAGTGACGGAAGGGAGAAGAGGAGGGTAGGTTGGGGGAGGATTAAGGAAGGGAGATGGGAGTGTAGGGTGCGGATTTTGAGGATAGAGAGTTTTGTTTGATTAGAGAGATGTAGGCTTATGGACTTTGAGTGATGGACAGAGGGTTTTTGAGGAATAGGGGTTGAGATTGAGTTAACTGAGATAAAGTGTGAAGAAATTGGGAAGGATGTGTGGAAGAGAGGGTTGGTTTGTGGACTGTGAGTTAGAGTTTTAAGTGTGGGTTGGAGTGGTGGGGGGATTTTAACTCTTGAGGGATTTTAGTAGGATTGTTTGGAGAGGAGATTAGTGTTGAGGCAATTTTGGGTGGCAAGAGGAGAGATTTGGGAGGAGGAAGGATGAGGAGGATTGGAGTAGGCGTAGTGTTGAGGAGGAGGGGATAAGGAAGGATGGGAAGTTTTTTAGAGTTTTTTTTTATTAGTTTTTTGTTTTTTGAGATTTAAATACTAAAAGTTTTGGGGTTTTTTTTTTTTTTTTTTTGTTGTTTTCTGTAGAAGAGAGAGTTATTTTGTATTTTTTTTCTAGTTGTTCCCCATGATGATTGAGGTTATTCAGCAGGAGAGGGAGTAAATTTTCATTAGCTTGGGAAGATTTGCTGAGATGAGTATGTTTAGAGTAAATCATTTATGTTATCATTTGCCTGGTCTTAGAGGCGTTTTTTGCTTTGTGTGTATGTAACATCTAGGTGGGAGCAGTGAGTTGTTATGAAGAGAGTTAGGATTGTGATGTAGTTAGAGAGGTGTATTGATTGGAGGATTGGATTGAAGAATATGTTGAAGGGATGAGTCATGGAATAAATATGTTGAAATGGAAGCTGGGAATGAAGATGTTGAAGAGAACAGGACTGAGAATGGAGCCTCTGCTTGGTCCTGGGGTACTAACTGTAACTAGAGGTTTGAGGGAAGGAAGGAGAACCATTGCTAAGAGAGGAGAGTTTAAGGTTAAGAAGGCTATGGTATGGGGAGGCGGCTGAGAGAGCTTAGTTATGAGGGTAGAGAGGATGAGACAATTAGGCCAGAATTTTAGGGGTTCAGTTTAGGCAGAGGAAGGGAAGGAGAGGAGGGAGTTGTGTGGTTGTGTGTTTTGTTAAAGTGGAGGAGGGAAAGCATTATCTGGATTTTAGAGGAGGAATGTGCTGTGTAGGAGTGACATTTTTTCTAGGATTAGGGACAGGGGGAGAGGAGGGGGAAAGGATGGGAGGAGGATTATGGGTTGCCCTTTGTGTGGCTATTTTGTTGAGATTGTTGTTATTGTTGTTTCGCAGGGGAGAGGACAATTTCATTCTTTTAGGGAGTGGTTAATATGGGATGTGATTGGATATGAGCGGTAGACAGGGATGACACTGCAAAGTAGGAAGTAGCTTATGGAGGGGGCGCGTAGGTTTCAAGTTCAGTTTCGAAGGCATGTTTTATAGAGGAGATACACATGGGATTAAAATGAAGGATTGGAGTTGGGGGGGAGGGAGGGGGAGTTGGTGAGTGGAGTTTGAGAGGAGTGGTTGGAGAAGTGGTTGGTAGTGTAAGGGAGAGAGGAGAGAAGGGGGGAACATGTGAAGATGGGGTTTGAGGAAGAAGAGGGGAGGGGGGAGGAGGGGTATAGGGGGGCTGGAGAATGAGGAGGGAGAAGAAAGAGTCAATTTCAAAAAAAAAAAATGGAGTTAAATGTGGTGTTCAGTGGGTTCAGAGGCATTTGGAGTAGGAGTATCTGGTGTACTGGGATGAAGGAGGAGGGTCCTTCCAGAATTTCTGAAGTTATTTTTATTTTTTTTTTTTTTTGGATGAAAAAAATAGTTTCTTCAATCAGAGGTGGTGAGTTTCTTTTTTTTTTTTAGCATTTAGCATTTTATATCTCAAAGACAGGTTGTTTTTGAGTTTCTGGTTGCGCGTGCCAGACCGTATCCCTATGTCTCATGGTAGCAAGAGTGTTTTAGAGAGCCAGAGAGATGCTGATTTCTCTTATTCTCTTTCCTTAGGGGGCTTGAGAGTCAAGTATGTTAAGAAAGTTGTGGTAAGTGTGTCACTGCTATGTCTAGAGGAAGGGTTTTTAGACAGTTCCAGTTAATTGCTTTTAAGGAGTTTACAAAGGTAGTTGGGTTGATAGAGCTAGATAGTGATGTTAGTATACTAGAAAGTATTAGATTTTTTTCAAAAAACAGAAGATCTCCAACAGACGTGTGGTGGGGAAAAATGTACTATGTAATTTTGGGAAATAAACCTGCTCAGGAATACTTATATTATACAGAGATACAATTAAAGTGTCGGATGTAATATTTGTCATAACACGGGAAAATTACTGTTATTGACATAACATGGCGAGAACATGTTATTAGAATCATATTATATGTTTATGCAGTACAAAATGAGAGGAGAGAGATGTTTAGAAAGATAATACAATATGTAGCAGTTAATATGGAGATAATTGTAGTAGGGGAATTTAATTATAATCTAAGAAAACTGAATAAAAAGGCTTATGATGTTAAAATAATAAAGGTAGTAAATGACATAATAAAATACTGACATTAAAAATATGGAATTTAGAGACTTAGACATATAGAAGAGGGGAGAAAAGAACAGCAATAGATTTATTTTTTATTATCAGAAAGTTTAGTACTAGTTGCACAAGGAGTTTTACAGACAGGGTTTTCAGATCACAGTGCAATATGGATTATGGTAAAGGGAAATATGATTATATAAAAACAGAGAAAGGCATAAAAAGAATAAATGAAGTGAAATGGGATGATAAAGGGAGAAACAAGGTCATAACACCATGGAAAGATCATGTAGAAATGAAATAATTTTATAAAGGTTAGTCTGAATGGTGGTTAACTTTTAAACTGAAATATAACAAAATGTTATATGACATGGGGAAAAAAGTAAATATATAAGGAAAATGAAGTATAAGAATTTAAATAATCCCCGGGATTCATGAAGCTCGGTGCAAGGCCGGCATTAGGCTTGCGCCGACCGTTCGGCGTGAAGATGGCGCAGTAGCACCAAATGCATATTAATGAAGGTGCACTGCCGCCACAGCCACGTGCATAGGAAAGAAGCGCGAGTGCATAGGGTGTCGAAGTGCCGCACGGAGGCGTGGAAATGTCAGCTGTCGACAAGCAACCTAAAATGCTTGCATATAACAATTTGCAAGCAATAGTAATCACATCTGTCAGTGTCCGTGAATACTGAAATGTATGCAAAAAATGCAAGACAGTTCCTGCAAACACAAAATGAAGAAGCAAACACAAATGCACAGTAGGGAATAACGGGACCCTATCCCATGAAGAAATGACATTGAAAACCATGTACCCGTAGTCCAACACAGTGTAGATAGTTATACCAAGTGGAAGTGAAATGCATCATATGTTAGCGCGCCACCAATAGGTATGTCCTGCCCAATGGTCATGGTCACCAGCTGACCCATATTGTGAGGGAGGGTACACAGCTGGGCAGATGTGTCCATAACAAAAAACACGATAAATGTACATATCTAGTGACTGTATGTCCGAATTATATCCCACAATGCATGTAATAGTCACATACAATAGGTATGTCCGTATTTCACATACCAAATGTGACAGGAAATAGAATAAGCATGTAAACGAATCAGAAGGAGCATATAAATTGCTACAACAATAAGGCAACATGTAGGCTGAAAGGAACAGTATTATCTGTACTGTTGACTGTGGGTACGTGCTGTCCAGTACATTTGGATATATGTCCAGAAAATATCCCATCCTGGACATAGGAAAAGGTGGCATCCTACCAATGATTAGAACAGTCGGCCAAAATCCGCACATCAGCGGTCCAAGCCGAACTTGTCAGGATGTGTCACAGTTGAACGGGTATTACCCGGGTATACCAATCATGTCATGAAAGTTAAGTATGGGCGTGTACCTATGTGCGGGAGGTATAGCATGTGGAAAGTCAAACATGACAGGGTAGTCCACACAACCATGCAGGTATCTGACATATATAGGGTATGCAATGTGTTACCTTGACTGTGTCATGGGCCATCAACCAAAGCAGTGATGATGGAGTGTCAGGAATATGTGTGTGGGGGGGGATGGGTAATGGTATAATCCTCCAAGGCAACACTGTGTCGTATGCAGAATAGGTGAACTGGAGGTGTATTGAGGGAGCACCGGGTGAAGCAGAAAGAAACACAAAAACATGTATACACATCTGCAATACAACCAGACAGGCCATACTGTAGAACACAATCCCACAAACATATGGATATTAAAATGTGCAATACAGATGTATAGACATGTCACCAGCACATACCCACAGATTGGTCCTGATGGAACTGTCCATATCAAATGCAACACACCTGGATGCATAATGGACTACCCAGCATCCCCTCCACAGCACACAACCCACTCCCATACCTGAACATCCACCAAATCCAGCCATACTTGGCCTACTGGTTTGGTGCAGCCACATCTACACATAGTGACCACTATGCATACGTAGTAGGTAGTGTCACCCTAGGCAGTTTCAGGATTGTAAACTATGTATCCCTTGCATGTAAAACCCCCAGCACATTTTCATAATGCCAGAAGAATGTTTGGGATTTGCGTTGTTTTGGTCTTGTTCAATTTTTGGGATATCCATCATGGGATAAGTAACCTGTGTAAACATTAGAATGGGTATGAAGACACAAAGTCCAGTCCTGTAGATATCTGGACATAAGTTGGAATGTGCAGTAGTGGTGCACAAGACTTTCCAGTCCTAGATGGTCATGCAGAACCTACTAACCAGGATCAAACACCTGCCTATGACGCACATGTCCCGACACGAATTATCGAGAGAATATATTGCACACATCCGCATAGTGGCACATGGTATAAGGGTGATGAAGGCACTAATGTAAACAGGATACCCCCTGATCCACTGTGTGAGGGACAATTAATGTGTGTGTGTAGGCGTGACCTGACCAACAATGATACAATGTCAAATGTCCTGTGATTGTAGGAAATAACTATGTACCATACTGCATGTAACAGTTGCCTAAAGTGGTCACGTCTGGATAGAATAAACGTATTCCTAGAAGAAACAGGCAAACAACAAAAGTTCCAAAGGTATAAGGCTCACAGCTAGGAAACAAATGAATGTTCTAAACATGCACTGACCGTAGCTATGTGTTGGCCCAAACAATCTGGTGTCCGCAGTAGGGTTACCATCTGTCCCGCTTTGCGAGGGACAGTCCCTCTTTGGACAGATGTGTCCTGACAAAATACATTACAAATGGCAAATGTCCTGGGATTGTAGGACATAATTATGTCCCATATGTTATGTAACAGTTGCAGAAAATAATTATTTCAGTATCTAAAATACCTAAATGTTACAAGAAACAGAATAAGCAACTAAACCACTATAACAATAGGCTTTTATGTAGGCAAATAAGTAACGTTCTATCCTTTGTACTGACCGTGGATATGTGTCGGCTTGTAAAATCTGATGTGTGTTCTGAAAATGTCCTATCTTGGCCATTTTAAAAGGTGGCAACACTAGTCCCCAGAATACATCTCAGCCTGTACATATGACAACGTCAACGCTACCAATGGTCAGAGCATTCGCACAATAACTGGCCAGCCTCTTAACCACTCACAAAGCCATTGACCTTTGGGGGAAAGGTGTTGAATGAGAATGACTACTTACAACAATGAAGAGTTATAGATGCATTTGACTGCAAAAAATTAGTAGTATTATGAATCTGTCAACAGGTTCCAAGTTAATAGTACTAATATGGTAGAAGTGTCTGTGATTGTCCCTGAGTTGTCATAGCCTTGTCCCTGTCACTGTAGAAATGAGTCCCCGAGTATCACTGAGGTCTGTACACATAAGTACACCAACCAACTGTCACATCTGTTGACAGGACTATTGCATACCTGTAGTGAATTGATAACATATGTCCAGAATAATATTAAAATTTATCTTTAAATGATTGAAATAGTCAAATGGGAAGAGAAACACCTGGAAACCTCCCCCCAACCTGCATTATGTAGTGGAACCACTCCCCGCCCTAAATTATGTAGCACCAACCCAATAATGTGGTCAGAGGTACCCAAACACCTGCATCTATAAACACAGGTAGAATTTTAAAATCTGGACTAATTCTGTCCATGTGGTATGTCTGATCTTTGAACAGCACCAAGAGAGTTCTAGTCATCAGTCGGCCAAGCCTAAACCCAAAGCAGTACATGAACACCCTGACAATCAAATACGCATATGTGCGAGGACTATAAGTGTAGGAGTTCTGAATATCCTTGGAGTGAGTAGACTTGCAGCATGGGTCCAGAGCAGTAGGAAACAGGGAATATCCTAATTATAGTACTGTGGTTTTCCCAGCAGGAGAATGGATGCCTGCTTTGTAAGAGAAGTGGCGAGGTGTATGTTGGAGTAGCTATGAACCATGGGTATACATATAAATGAGCCAGAACACCAATAGTGTAGTGGTTACAGCATCCGAACAACGTAAAGGCATTTCCAGTTCAAGTACGTCTATAGCACATATTAATTGTGTCATGAATGCCTCTGTGCTGTAAAGCCAACATTTATACATGTGAAGGTGACTGCGTTCGCATGGGTCCGTTAACAGGATTCCATCAAAGTGGTACTTTCATAAGGAATAAGGCATATGTAATCCCAAAGAAGTGCCTGTCAACATATGCAACTCAGAATAAGTAGATGTAAGTGCGCCTGCACAGGTGTAGGCAGCTATTAGCATAGCAAATGTATGTTGTCTTGTACAGCTGTAACTTTTATATATATAGATAGATAGATATGTATATAGATAAATATCCACAGACATAACAGAAATATGCAATTATATATCTACATATTTATCTATATATACAAATATATATATATATATATATATATATATATATATATATATATATATATATATATATATATAGATAGATAGATATATACATACATATCTATATCTATCTATCTATATATATATTTATATACATACATATCTATATCTATCTATCTATATATATATTTATATACATATATATATATATATATTTATAAATCTATATAGATATGTAAGGAACGCCGAAAGATGAAAGCAAACATAAGGGTTTTGAAGGGAATCCAGAGCAAGTAAGGAATTATGAAGTGCTCGCAGCTTATGCCACATAAAGCTGCTCAAGTGTGAGTAGAGCACCGCTCTTCACACCAGAGGCAGGGTTATACCAGTAGCCATAACATTGTGGAAGTGCTACGTCAACATTGTAAACAGACGGAATGTAGTACATGTTGCGACCACCTACACTTGTAACCCGCAAATCGTTCGTAATCCATAACACCAGGAAAGGCATGTATGTGCAAATATGAATGGATGGTAAGCCTGTGAATACACGAGGTGGTACAAAATGTGTGTAGGGCCCCAACGCTCATGAGAGGGCAATGTGTAAAGGTGTGTCATGGCTGCAATATCAGGTGTATAATGGCTGTTATGCGTGGAAACTCAACATGGTTGTGCAGGAGAAACTATGGATATGCGATTATGGACACAGGAGTGCTAGGGTATGTTGCGCCGTGTGCAATGGAGCAGCCCGTTGAGGTCAGGTAGTACATAGTTGTGATTCCCAGATAGAGCGTTGTTTGCGTGGCGACATGCGTGAATGGGTGTATCATTGTCGGATGTTGTGCAGCAGGGCTGGCAGCCCGCCACGTAAAACCTATATGCCACCCATGAGCGGAACAGAGTTCTGCTGTGACAACCCCAAACCGGGAAAAGCAGAAAGACACAACTACATGAAGACAACAATATGTTGACGTACAGTCACAGTAACACTAACACACATCCTATCAACAGTAATAATATGAATGTGCATAGAAACAAACACAATAGCAGGAATAATAGGCTGCACATACGAGTAATAGGTCAAATGACACTGTATCACATCCCAGTTAGCAGCTGCACCCCAGACATAAAAACGTGCGACATCTGTCCGCTGTAAAACGTGCAATATACTGAGCACAAGTTCACCAGAGTGAAGTGCCGGTATCATAATGACTAAGGCAATAGCATGCTGTTGAAGCAGAGATAAAACCCAATACGCATGTGTAAGTGTCCATGTCCGGGAAATGTATAGGTTAACGGACACACAGATGTATATATAGATAAAAACCTATATATACATATATCTATATTAATTTACATACACATATATATTCATAGGGATATATATATATATATATATATATATATATATATATATATATATATATATATATATATATATATATAGATACACACACACACACACAAGGATATATTACGGATATATATAGATAGATATATATACACAAACAGCAGGTACTGATATATACACATACACACAAAACAAAATATATATGTCAGTGTAGATATACACATGTACATAAATAGGTTACTTCATAGCAATTAGGGTAACATATTTACAGCCCGGGCATATGTAACTGGGAGGTCCAATAAATAAACTTTGTACCCCCCACATCACCCAGCTAGGCCGGACAGTGAAAATTACTGAACCTACAGACATTGCCAACATACTGGCTGACAGGTTCAGTGCAAACTTCTCCCCCCCCCACAAAAGGAGAGATATCTATACCAGAGGATTGTAGCCCCCCAAACATCTCTAACTCCCAGGTGAGAACTGCTCTCTCCAAGGCGAAAAACACAGGATCCATGGGACCGGATGGTGTCCCCGGCTGTGTGCTCCATGAACTCAATGAGGAATTAAACCCGCAGTTAGGACAGCTGTTTAATCTTAGCCCCACCTCAAGATATGTACCCAAGGAGTGGCGCACTGCAACTGTGGTCCCCCTTCACAAAGACGGTGCCTCCACCGACCCTGGAAACTACCGTCCCATCAGCTTGACAAGCCTGATCTGCAAAGCCATGGAGAGGATCATAATGGAACTCATAAATAAAGACATAGGGAACTTGCAGACTCTGGATCCAACCCAGTTTGGCTTTGTCAAAGGCAGATCATGCCTTTTAAACTTGGTTGATTTTTTCGAAACAGTCACCAAAGCCATTGATGAGGGAAAGGCAGTCCATACAGCCTACCTCGACCTGGCAAAGGCTTTTGACACAATACCCCACTCAGGTATCATTGAAAAACTCACCAGCTTAAATGTAAACCCATACATCACAAGATGGGTTGCAAACTGGCTAAGCGACAGAACCCACAGGGTCAGAGTTGCTGGTGCCATGTCAGACTCAAAGCCTGTCACAAGTGGTGTCCCACAGGGCTCAGTCCTGGGCCCACTCTTGTTCGGCATCTACTTTTCTGAAGTACAAGCAAACACAGGAGGGTTATGGCTGACAAAGTTTGCAGATGACTGCAAACTGGGCGCCATAGTCGAAAACACATCTGACACAGATATCCTTCAGAAGGGTCTCACAGAAACAGATAACTGGTGCCAGAGCCATGGCCTAAAGTTAAACGCCAAGAAATGCATAGTCATACCCTTCGGGAAAAACAAGGTTACCCCTAGCTACCATATAGGTGGCAATCCACTGAGCACAGAAGAAGCTATCAGGGATCTGGGGACCCAGGTTGACAGTAACCTTCGCTTTGACACTCACATTGCTAAAGTAGTTAGGAAGACCTTCTACATTGCCCACCTGATCATGAAGGATTCACATCTAGATCAAGGAGGTCATCGTCCCCTGTACTCATCACTCATTAGACCAATGATTGAGTACAATGCCCCTTCGAATGTATCTGACCCGACACCTGCAGCAGCTGGAAAGGCCCCAAAGTTCTTCACCAAAAGGATAAAGGGTCTCAAAAATATGTCTTATGCTGCCCGACTGAAAGAACTCCAGCTCTATTCAGTCGCTTACCGCTTGCTCAGAGGTGACCTGTACCTGACATACAAGGCCATGTCAAACCCAGATTTGATGAACATGCTTCACCTCAAAAATCTAGATCCCTCAGAACTACAAGGGCGGGAGACTTAAACCTTGACACTGTTATTAATAGGACGTGCTGGAGGGACAGATTCATCACCCAGAGACTCCCTATGCTGTGGAGCAAAATCCCGGTACATGTGAGGCAGAGCACCTCGCTGGCCTTGTTCAAGAGAAATCTTGACCAATGGATGGGAGATCGCAGATATATCCCTGGGATTACCTCAGTGTCACTGCTTGACAGAGGCACAGCAAAATAATGGGCATAGTTTTCTTCAAACTAAAGGGGTGGCGAAAGCCACTAAACTCTGGGCTAGGCTTATAAATGCCCTTGGGCAGATAGCCTAGTATGAACCTATGAACCTATGAACCTAAGACATACAGACAGGAAATACAGATCAATACACTGCCGCTGTCCAAAAAACCGGTAGGAAAGTACCAGTGGGAGAGTTCTGCAAGGTCTACACTTTAAACATGGATAACGGTGTCCCTTGCGGGACCCCAAAAATTCAGGGTACATGTGAATCTGCTGACATTAATATGAGCAGGATGTAGGTGTACATGGAACAGTAGGTTGTGCAAGTGTGATAATACATGGGTTGACAAAACGTATGACATGTGTCCCGAGACGGGGAGAGTGGGCAATGTGTAGGGGTGTGCTCATACCCCTGCTGCACTCATAGTAAGTATTTGTCACGACTGCTGTAGAGGGGTGCCAGGTAGGTGGACCATGGGTATGCATTAATGGGCTTAAGTGTGCAAGTGCTGGTTGGCAGCGATGTAGTAGTCCTGCCCAGTGGAAGTCATTAATATTCCTTTGTGGGCATAGCATACGCCTACACCTCCCAAACCTGAAGAGCACATCTACCAGATAGTCTGTAAACCATCGGGGGAATACATAGAGACCAAATCAGTGCCGTTTACCCAATTAGCATGGATGTCTATAGTTATGTATCAGAATGTAACTAAGTACAACTAAACACTTCCAGAACTAGTGATATTAGGTGAACAGGTGGCAGAATACAGGTAATGACAGATGACAACATGTATGAGTCATAAACAGCATGTACCTCGACAAATGTGAATGAATAGATATGCTCTGTGACTGTGAATGTGTCTGGTTAATAAAACCAATCATCTAAATGTGTCCCACAGGGTGTTATGCATTGTCCCTGATACAGTGTTCATTCACACCCATTGGTATGTGAGTTCTGCTACTGACGGAAAGTGCATAATTTGCTGACCACCTTAGGTAGATGATAGCATAATAGAAGAGGTTCAACACCTGTACGCCTGAGGACACACCCATCTGGGCAGTTGTGTCCTGCAAAATGACAGTTATGGCACATGGCCTGTGAGTTCGGGAATGGATGCTATATAGTATGTGTAGTGGTATCAGACATGAATTTGTTGTATCAGTAACAGCTACATGTAATAGGAAACAGTATTATCAATTATAATGCTACATGAATAACCTTAACGTATGCAAGCCATGGAAGTCGTCCGTTTACTACTGGCTGGGGTATGTGTTGCCTTGACACATGTGATAGCTCTACAAATAGGGTCTATAGGGCTGCCACCATTCTGAATGACCAAAGTGGAACCTGCTCTGTAGAAATGTTAGATGTACCAGGGCAGAACATACCTACAGCCATGCATAGTACAGAAATATACATATCAGAACAAATCAAAGCGTAGTCTATCAGCAGTAAAGTTGCTTATGCTACTACATATGACATATCGACGTGTCAGGTATACAAGACCTGTAACAAGCAACCAGTACAGACATGTACAACATGAGAATGTCCCCTAATCAGGACCGTTGCAATGGCTAGAGTATTGTCCATACCACTCAACCGTCTCTGAATGTCAGGTGCGTCCCTGAGTTTGACTGAAAGTTTAACTCTGTCCCTCTTAATCCCTCCTAAAATTAGTGGCTGTTGGAGGAAAGGTGGTGAATTACACTTACTGACTAATGACAATAAGTAAGAGTTATAAACAACTGTTACCTCAGAATTTGTGTATTAAGTCATATGCTCTGATTCTGTCAATGTTTCAAGTTAATAGCACTACTTTTGTAAAAGTGTCCGTGATTTTTCTTGACCTGTCCCTGATTCTGTGGAAATGTGTCCCCAATTGGTGGAGAGTTCTGGTATTGTCACATGAGATATGCATGATGAGGGACTGTCCCATGCAAAGTGGGAAAGGTGTCACTCCTACAGTCTCCCGTTGTGCAATCTGAAAGGTGGACTACGTGCAGTAGGTATGCGGTAGCATGACTCGGCGGACAGCTGCGTTAATCTCAAGTCACATGTCAGCATTGCAGAGTATTGGTTCCCATGTATGAGGCAGATGGGAGCAGATCGTATGAGGAGCATGCATATAATATGATTATGTCACTGGACAGGCCGCCGAATTCGTACAGTCGAGCGCCTGCTGTCGCAAAATGGTTAGACATACCCGATACTGTAGTCATGTAGTCCGATGTAATACACATCACAAGGGACCGCACACACCCAGCGTGAGTGACAAATGTAAGCGAAATGTCAGTGAGCGAGCGGCTGTAAGCGTGTTTGTCTACCAGTATGCCAGTAGTGCACTGTCAAAGAAATGTGGAGTCTAAATGTGTATAAGGTGCTGTGACCAGGGGTCAGCAGTGCTTAACACTGTGCACACCCACATGCAACTGCTCCCACCTGCTGGAATGTGTCTTACCCAGTCTGTATCCAAAGTCATCGGCCTGTCCGCAAACAAAGAACCGCACTATACATGTGATGGTAGAAGTACCCTGCACACATAGCTCATGTGAATTAGCAATAGACCATGGCATATGTACAGACAGTAGACCACACACACACCATACAGCGCAGACTTCCAACAGTATAGCAATGTACTGGTAGATATGTCCAGACCACTGGTGTATGCATGCCTGGCTGTCCTGTGTTTCAGTGTGTGAGCATGCCCAGTATGACTGTTACGCATGTTGTCGACCGACATTACCGTCATACCGTCATGTGTGTGGGCATGCCAAGTATGGTCAACTGTATTGCATGTGTCACATGTCCAGATAGTTAGTACTGTGTTGCTGACCCCTCCGTTCTACACAGACAGGTGTCATGCTGTGTCTGCAGGGTAGCTAATGGTCATGTGGCATTGACAGTTGCTACATGTCTGCATAGCGTGGGGGACATCCAACCACAACTACAGTCCTTCACAGCACTGTGGGTGGCACACATGACTCTCACATGTGTAGGTTTGATGGGGGGCACAGCCAACAGTTGTACACATCTGCCGCTACTGTACTGGTATGTTGGGTACTCCATGTCAGTGTGTGGACCTACCTAAATTGCTGGTTGGAGGGATACCAGGGTACGTCAGTTCCCATCTTTAATTACCAGCACAGTGGTGTTGGATGTCCTAGCTTACACAACCTACATCAAACTGCCTGGCCTGCTTTCATCTGTGTGTGTCTTAGGGGGTTGGGTCATTCATTGGGCATATCCACAGACCATAGTATATCATTTGTCTGTATTGGTCCACATCTGTCCAGCTGCAAGGAACGTGTGTGGGCTGCACGGACACACATGATGGTCAGCCCATAATCTGCAATGGGTTAGGGCACCCTGTGTACTACAGGCTACCATTGTGACCCCTGTATGTGCTACAGAGGTCATGGTGCCACTATGGATGTTTACTGTCTGCTGCCCTGACATTTGGCCACCACAGTCACTTGCATGCTCACATACATACCATAGCAATGGGTAACTACACATTCTAATACAACTGCCACTTGTTAGGTCAATAGACATACCCTGGGTGTGTTCCCAACTTGAGGACGGTGCTGGAGTGCTGCCTATGTCGGATGCACACAGTGCACCTCCTATGCATGGCCGAGCACAGGTACTGTCATGTTTAGCATCCATTGTACTGTGTGCGGGTCAGACAGGGGAAATCTGTGGGTACCTACTGTATCAGTGCATATGCCTTGTGTTGTCTATTTGCCAAGGGCAGGTCATACTGTGCACGGGCATTTTCCAACTGTGCCCTGCTCAGGTAGTTCCTTCACCAAGTCACACTGTGCCTGTACTGGCCTTGGCAGTGGTGTTGGGCTGTGTGGCCCTGCCCCATGCTGTTCCTGTTGCAAATGTTACTGCAGGATAAGATTGTGTAGCATAGCAAATATCATAACAACTTGTAGGCATGTAGCTTGTGAATACTGCAAAGCTCCAACGGATGTGTCCGGATACCAGAACTGTGAACTGAGCATCCCAAACACATGCACAAGTATATGTCTTGCCTGTGCATCCGCCTCAGTATGGTGTGAGTGGTCAGGTGTGTGTTTATTGCTGATGGGTGTCATCAGCCACAACACCAGTGTTTACCGAGCATCCCCCACTAGGAGACTGTAGGGGATGTCCATATTGGCATTGGTGTGCTACAGCTGTGTCAGAAGCCATATATCAGACACATCATAGCTTCCAGGGCAGACAGCACACACATTCAGTCTCATGCCATGGCCATCACATATGGCTTAGCTGTTGGAGGGTCTGCCCCTGCAGTGACTGTAGGCCCTACCCCATTCACCGGGTGGTGCTACGATGTGTATGCATGTGCAGGCTATAGCAACCAGTACCCAGGGTAGTCATCCATGTGGTTGAACAAATGCATATTGCGGGTCTACTAATCACGTGTGTTGAGGACATGTACGTGCTCACAAGCATGTGTTGACATGGCGTCTGTGAACTGGTGCAATACTCTGGATGCAGATGCCTGTGAGATACCCATGATATCCCCAGCTGTGCTGTGTGAGGTACCTGTGGTTAATACACCTAGGCCAAAGCATACCGTGGTATCCACTGTGATGTGTTTCCCTCGGCCTGTTTGATGTGTCAGGTGTGGCAGGCACAAGTCAACAAGCTGCTGTAGGAGGTCTCTGTCCACCCCATAGTGCTCCAACATCCCCAGCCCATGTAGCCCTTGGTAAATCACCCTCGGTCTATAAAGTGTTATGTCACCCCAGCAAGGGTTGTTTGGCAGCATACACATCCTCACTGCCCCAGCCTCCTGCACATGTTCCTATATATCACCTGCTACAGCCCGTGTCATTTGGTTGAACTGTGTCATGAAATGTCCCTGCAGGTATACTCTGGTGGTGTAGAGTGCAGACGAAACCTGTGTGTATGCTGCTTGCTCGCATTAGCGTACTATTCATGTGCGGGCTGGCCATGTCATCTGCTGATTGGGCTGATCAACACCTGTTTGTGCAGCCTGTACACCCTGACTACCCCACCACTGCTGTCATCCCTCCCAATGTCACCAGGCAAGTATAGAAACACCCCTAGCTTAGGTGTGCTAAGGCAGGAGCACTCCTGAGGCACAGTACTGCAATGTACGTACAGTATGCCTTACACCCTCCCATGCTGTCAACTATATTCGAGACCTGCACCCAGCTGATTACACACATACACTCCAGGGACCAGCAGCACACCCTGTGATAAATGTGATACACTATAGTCAGCCTCATCTGCATAGTATAGTCTTCTAATGAATAGTTATGTGACCCATACTGAACCTCCAAATTAATAACCACTGCTCAGTGTCGCTCAGATCCATACACAACTGGCAACATGTGCCTTACTATCACCATATTCGATGTCCCATGGTCTTCCCAGCAACAAAATAACATGACTACAACTGGTGGCCTTGCACACTACAGACGATGTGCATTACCACCACCCCATGGCAGATATACATAGATCACAGGTTATCACGTACAGATCATCCGGCACAAACATTCAATAGTGCTGATGTCCCCAGACATATATGTTAAGATGTATGTCCACCTCTACATCTACATATATCATATATATTATTTGTATACATATATACATGGATATATATATATATATATATATATATATATATATATATATATATATATATATATATATATATATATACACACACATACATACATGTACACACATATGCAGATATGGCATTTATATCACAACAGCAGACCACATGACAGCAATGCATTAGACAGGAATGAAAAGGAAACTACATGTGCCACCTGCATCATGTAGTGTTGTTACTATCAAGGCACATGTGTTATGTTGCATCACATGGGTCAGACCGTATCAAGGGTAAGAGTGGGGCTGCCGACAGTTACTCACCAGACCTATTGGCGAATGTATGTGTTGACAACCCAGTGTCTTGGCAGAATATGTGGGCTGTGGACACTATATAGGTCAGCAACAAAATACACTGAACACATCCCACAGCTAGCCACCCACAGATGCCAACACATACAGTATAACTGCCAAACACACACACACACCTGCCATGCCTTGGAATTGAGCACCTACCTGTCTAGTCTACCACACTACAGCATTATGCAGTAACAGAATGCGCTACTGAGTTCCAGCATCACTGCAATCCCACAGGCATACATCTAGGTGGATGACATAATCCGCAAAGGCAAAGATGCCGATAGGGAATGTATGTGGAGTGAGCAGTCTAAAAGTATTATTCTGTCCCCAGGCTGCTGGAAACACACACACACTTGGCAGGGCTGGGAGTCAAACAAACACCTAACTACCTTATCACACAACAGCATTACGCAGTTACAGAACACATTATCAAGATTACTGGTACACAGCACTCCCAGAGGCATATTTCTAGGTGGATGACATCATCCGCAAAGGCAAAGACGCTACTAGTGAATGTATGTGGAGTGAGCCATCTAAAAGCATTACTCTGTCCCCAGGCAACTGGAAACACACACAAACACACTTGGCAGGGCTGGGAGTTGAACATACCCCTAACTACCTTATCACACTACAGCATTACGCAGTTACAGAACACGCTATTGAGATTACTGGTACACAGCACTCCCAGAGGCATATTTCTAGGTGGATGACATCATCCACAAAGGCAAAGATGCCGATAGGGAATGTATGTGGAGTAAGACGTCTAAAAACATTACTCTGTCCCCAGGCAGCCGGAAACACACACACACTTGGCAGGGCGTCGAACATACACCTAACTACCTTATCACACTACAACATTATGCAGGTAAAGAATGCGCTACCAAGATTACTAGAACATAGCACTCCCAGAGGCATACTTCTAGGTGGATGACATCATCCACAAAGGCAAAGACGCCGATAGGGAATGTATGTGGAGTGAGCCATCTAAAAGCATTACTCTGTAGGTAGCTGGAAACACACACACACTTGGCACGGTTGGGAGTCGAACATACACCTAACTACCTTATCACACTGCAGCATTATGCAGTTACAGAACGTGCTACTGAGATTACTGGAACACAGCACTCCCAGAGGCATACTTCTAGGTGGATGACATCATCCGCAAAGGCAAAGACGCCAATAGGGAATGTATGTGGAGTGAGCCGTCTAAAAGCAACTCTGTCCCCAGGCAGCTGGAAACACACACTTGGCAGGGCTGGGAGTTGAGCATACACCTAACTACTTTATCACCATACAGCATTACGCAGTTACAGAACGCACTACTGAGATTACTGGAACACAGCACTCCCAGAGGCATACTTCTAGGTGGATGACATCATCTGCAAAGGCAAAGATGCTGATAGGGAATGTATAGAGAGTGAGCAGTCTAAAAGCATATTACTGTCCCAAGGTAGACGTAGACAAACACACGGCAGTGGTATAAGCAGGACAACTGCCTATCTACGGAGCACTATTACAACACTACATAGATACGAGATGTGCCACAGACAGTACACCCTTCAAGGCAGTCAACCAGTGTGTTCAATGTAGGCATCCATCCTGACATGGGGAATGGACATCTGTTGCCTGGATGACCACCATCGCTATACAGGATGTCAATGGCCATGCCCATACACAGAGGCACATCACCGACACAAGGTGTCACTGGGCATGCTCACACACTTAGTATCACACGTTCGTTTGGAATGTACTGTGTGTCCATCTACACAACGGTGTACTGGGCATGCTCACACAGTAGAAGCGAAGGGCTATCTTGCATGCACATGGATACTAAACATGGAAGGGCACAATTTGGAATGTACTGTGTGTCCATCTACACAATGCCATACTGGGCATGCTCATACACTTAGCAGTAACAAAGGGCTGTCTTGCATGCACATGGATTCTAAACATGGAAGGGCACAGTATTGTGTTACTGTCCCCACGTACATGAAGGCCACTCACATGAACTGACCAGTACACACTCAAGAGCCATCACAGATGTCTCAGGTGCAGATCACAGAGGTAAATGCCGCATTCTACTATGTAGCCCTCAGACATCACCATGTCCTTGGAATAGCAACATACATCCAGACATTATCACAACACCGTGTGACTCATGACCAGTGGACTGTACATAGGTCTACAGCAACTGTGCAGACTACACATGTACTGATAGGATTCCATTATGTGTTATGCAATGCAAAGATACCACTGTACATAACCAGGTCTGCTCTAAACATAATAGGGGCCCTGGGTCTTACACAGCTGTGACAGATGACTGTTGCTGTACACCAAAGAACACACATGTTTGGATATCACATACATGTAACCACAGTGGATATGTGCATGGACCACAAACACACACACACACACACACACACACACACACACACACACACACACAAACACACACAACACATATGTACATAGCATAGCTTTTGCTGTCCTCCATGCAGACAAGGGGCTACAGCAATCACACACATGCACATGGAAGGTAGGTCCATGGCTGTTGAATGCTAACAGTACATGAGGTAGCAATGTTGACCGAGGAAACATTCCCACTGTACTAGTTACACATGACACCCATCATATCCTACAACAGTCCATGTGTTATGTATGTCATCACACATGTCCACCAATTGCAATGCATACAAACATGGCTACATGTCAGGCATGTAGGACCAACACACATGTGCATGTAGTGGTGTGCATGCAGCTACCATGCATGTGCAGTAGCTGATGTATGTAATTCATCTGTGCCTAACTACAACATGCAGTTGCAATGCAGCCCCATCATTGACACCTGACAGTACAGTAGGATGTACATCAGGTATGGATGGATGTGAGTACATAAAGTGGTGATCCGCCTTTGCAGATGGATGTTTGCCGGGGACAGCTCACAGGTGTGTCACAAGCCATCCTACCATTACATGTGCAAACAGTACGCTATGTTACTGTTACTTGACGGTAAAGACATAAAACCTACACAGCGGTTGGGTGTTACTGACTGTAAGTCACGTGACACCTGTAACATTTACATCCTCCCATGTGCATATAGCAGCACAATTGAAGAAGGTAGCATTGGTACACATAATGTGGCCAATACTGCTGCATGTCTGTCAGACGTATCATCATATAGCAGGTGTATCATTCACAGTACTGCCATGTGTGTTTGCTTGTGTGACCATATATGCCACATATGGTGGGGAATACATCCCAATTGTTACACACCCCTGTACAGTGTTGTAGAGATCTGTGCATACTGCAGTGTAGAAAGCATGATGTAGGCAGGGGTGATGTATGTATCACACACATGTCAGTTATCTGTATGTGAATGACATTTGTGGACTCCACAGTGTGTGTGTGTGTGTGTGTGTGTGTGTGTGTGTGTGTGTGTGTGTGTGTGTGTGTGTGTATGTATGGCTGTCTGGTGCATGTAGTGAGGGTGTATGCTACCATACAGAACAGACAGGATCCCCAACCCCCCATGGTGATGCAGTCTACTACCCTGTTGATGCCATCAGTCTCAGCCTTACTGACTACCTGTACATGTTCATTCTCTGTGTCATGTCATGTGGGTGCACAGTACTGTGAAGGTGATTACCACATAGGCAGGGGTCCTCACCTCCACACTATCAAGTGTGCATTATAGTGTTGTTGACCCCATGAATGTGGGCATGTTACTGTGTGTTTCTGTGTATGTCTGTGTGTGTTCTCATCCTGTAATGTGACAGGGTATTACTGCTACACAGTGAGGCCTCATGCTATCAAGTGGCCTTTAATGTTATCATTGGCTAGACCACTGTGTAAACTCCCCGCACAATGTCAACATACCTGTGATGTGACCTGGTATGGATGTCACATCTCTAGCCACTGTAGCCTATTAAACAGCCCACATGCTTCTGGATCAGTAGATGTGTGGACATCTGTGGTAGAGTAGCCTTTCTAACAGTCAGGTTGAGGCTACGAATAGCATGTTGGTATTGCCATACATGCCTGTGAGTACTCCACATTTACACATGGGAAACTGCAAACACTGCTACTTGTTGGCACGTGCAAGTAGACCATAAGGAGGGAACCAGGGCATCATTACCAACATGCTGTTACTGTTGTTACCAAGACACATACTGTGAACATATAACAATGCATTATAAACCTGTACTACATGGTATGTCTGGTGCATGTCAACAGTACACAACTAATGTAATATACACTTTTCTCACTATTCTGTTCACCCTGTGCATCAGACCATTTGAGCATGTCCCTGCACCGATGGTGTGGATGACAGGGATGTGGCACAGGCATCATCATATGCACAGAGTGATAATGTTTGCCAGGGGCAGAGGCTGCACCAGTGGATGACATCATGTGTTAGGGTAAGGGCTTGTGATCTGAATGGACATGTGTGGTCGTTATGCATGTGGGTGTTGCGGTGCCCTACAGATGTTTTTGCTGTGTGCGTGTATGATTGCACACAGTTCTGCCTTTTGCCAGGCCTACACAGGGGTATTATTGACAGCTCCAGATTGTACAGATCAGGATGTACAGCTCACTGTGTCCGGCCACAGCCACGTGCCCTGTGCCTGCCAGGGATTGCAAGGGCACAACCAGGTGGAGGTACAGATTGGCTACTGTCCAATGAGACATGTTCACTGGAACCGTGTCCCCACTGGGAACGTCCAGGGCCATGTCCACATGGCCTGCTGTGTCATGCTGTGGACAGCGCAGCACCAGCTGCACTGCTACAGCTACCGGCACTATGGGAGCGGGCATGTGAGGTGGCTTGTTCATGTTGACCTGCACTAGGTGGTGTAGCTGGCCTACATCCACATGGACTATGCCTCACTCCTACCAGATGTTCCAGCACAGACAGCTCACGCTCATGGATTGCCATGCCACGGTCAAGGATTCCGACCATGTCACTCAATCACCTGTCCAGAACATCAGTAATCTCTGTTGAGCATTTGCCAATGCCTGGATGTTGTGATTTAGAGTACGGATAGCAGCCCTCTGAAGCCACTGTCCTTCTCTGTTCTGCCATTCAGCATGTGCCTGTGCTGCCATTACAGT
The DNA here is from genome assembly GCF_019279795.1 of Protopterus annectens. NCBI lineage: Eukaryota > Metazoa > Chordata > Ceratodontiformes > Protopteridae > Protopterus > Protopterus annectens. The sequence continues at coordinate 747,269,926 of NC_056732.1, read as the reverse complement.
CTGGAACATGCATCTGGTGACACCAGCTGCTACGCTCTGTCCTGCAGGTGCATGTCTGCCAGAGGTCCTCCTATGAGCAGCACTGGCCACATGCCTGTGTGGCACATCTGCAGTCATTACACTGACACCATGGTGTGGAGACACACCTTCTGTAGCCACCACATGTTCCTGTTCCAAGCTAACACACACTGACTGTCCTTCCTCTATGGCCACTGGTGATGGGGTATGCATTGGCATGAGAACTGTGTGTGGGGAAGAGGGGGGCATAGTTGGGATGGCAACAACTGGCACAGATTCAGCCCCTGACAACCCTGCCTGTACTTCATACATATGTTCATCACTGCTAGTATCTGTGGGGACACTAACATCAGACGGACCGCAAGAGGGTAACGCACCTACATCACCTGTGAATGCAAAGAAAGACTCTACATTATAATACACACACACACACACACACACACACACACACACACACACACACACACACACACACACACACACACACACACACACACACCATGCATGTGATTTGACAGACGGCATGCAGCATGCCTGTGATACAGCAGATGGCATGCAGCTCAGTCATTAATAGTGGTAGTTAGCATACCTCCCTGGGTTGCACACAACAGCAAGCAGGTGTCATAACAGTAGCCATGCAGTTCACACAATCATGGTAGTAAGCATGCATCCCTGTGATACACCATGTGGACCCGCACAGGTTTACAGTATACATGGCTTAAGTGACCTTGAAATGTAATCTGCTGACGTGTACATTGACATGCATACATGTCAGACACAATGGTGTCCTGACACATGTACAGCGTTGTAATGGGTATCACATTGCAGTGCTGTCTGTATGTCCTACAGATAGAATGCACATTTAGCAAACTTGCATGTGAATGGAAGGGTAGTGTGAGGTGTCTACATTGCTATACAGTGTGAAGTACAGACACTGTGCTATTGCATGGCATTATGAGGCGTCTATATTATTATACAGTGTGTAATATGTACACATTGCATAGCCATAACTGCGAGCATACACATGACATAACTGTGGATTGTGACCCACGTTGCTGAGGTGTATACACACCAAACCATGCTGTGTCATATGACAGGTCACTAGAAGACCTATGGATGACAGCCCTGCATGACTACTACAGAGTCATAGCTGCCTGGCAACCATGTCCACACATGGCAGACTTGTCAATACACCATGTCCCACATGACATTGATGTACCACACACACAAGGTGAATGGCTGACGGTGATGTCCTACAGCAGCAAGGGAAATGTATGGTATCTGTGGCCTGATGTGGTGTCAATGTCTATGGAAGCTGTACAGGTGACTACTGTCATGCTATGACACAGTCATGATGTTCAACACATCTCATATGGTTGACTTATGTGACACCTCCACTAGCTGTGCACAGGCCTTTAGGATGTCCAGTGTACCACATCAACTGTATAATCAGTCAACTAAGGCTACAGTTGGACCATGTGTGGACAATGTGCAACAGGCTGTATACATATCACATCTACTGTGTGGCTACATGTCTCTGTCCATCCTCCCTGGCCATGTGTGAACATGTGTTGGCCAAATGTTTGTGATGGCCATCTATATCACATATCTGTGTAGTCCCATATGACATACGCCCATAGATGTCAGATATGTCACTGTCCACAGGGCTATGCAGACAACGGGTTGTATGTTTGGTATGTGGGGTATGAATTATGGGATAGTGTGACAATACTGCAGCCAGAACACTACATGTCTGGGACATGTCAGATGGCACATCACAATGTGTGCACCCATTGCAGGGGCGTATAACACAATGGTGACTCCTGTGGGCTGCCAATATCCCAGCTCACTGTGTGGTACTGTTTGCGTACCACACATGTGTTGTTCCAATGTATAGTACATATGCCTACATTGAACAACACCTCCACTGTTATATGCACAGTTGTCCACATATGTAGCAATGACAGATACTGTGGTTTCATGTTGGTGTTTAATTTCGTTTGTATATATTGCACATGGGCAGCCAGTGTGAATGATGGGAGATGCGACCTGTATATCATGACTGCACCATACATCATGTGTATATGTGTTAACTGGCCACATGGCAAATAGATATATACATTAACATGCCTGATACTGATGACAGTCTCACCTGCAATGGACTGATGTCTGTGCAGCACGCCAGATGTACCTGTATAGGGGTGACACAGCAGTTTAAACATTATCCATGACTGTATGACAGCCACAGGGTGCACTGTGCATGTTAACACATTCACCTGTACAATAGCATGTAGTATGCACATGTGTGCATACACAGGGTAGCATACTGTAGTATGCAGCATGTGTGTAAACATACCTTGCATATGATGTTACATTACATATTGTACAATAACACATGCAACTAAATGGGATATAATAGTCATATGTGCAGTAGTGACTTACCAGGCAATGCCAGGCTCATTGGTTGGGAGACACCCACCTCCACAATGGCAGCAAGTGTTTGTGGATGCTGTTCTGAGGGTGCCTCCAGGCTGGCCAGTAGCTCCTTGGTGTATGTGAGTGGGGGCTGGGTTGATGGTCCACCAGCTGTTCCAACTTGTTCCCTGGTGATTGCAGTGGCACTCTGTTTCGCATGTTGTATCAAGTCCGTGCAGTGTCTGGCCACCTGCTGGTAGGTGCGGTTATGGCCACCCACATCATTATCCCTCCTGCAAAGGTCCTGCCACAGGTCATCATGCTGCTGGGCATGCTGTGACACATGACTGAACAACACCTCATAGTTCTCATGGAGGTACGGGATGAGCACATCATCCTCCTGGTGGCTGTATGCTGGCAGGCATGAACGAGGCATTATCTGGAAGACATAATGATGGTGACAGGTCACAGTATCACAGATATGTACAGAGATACAGCTGCACATACATTTGTATTAAATCTAGTGCATCTGCACAGTTATCTTTGCGAATCATCATGACACTGACATGACTGACATGTTTGTGTCACACATGTAACACCCATTATGCATTGTATATCATCACCATATATGTGTGTCACCTCATTACATTGTTCATACTCCATGTGAATGCTGTCTTGTTGTGGGCATGTCTGTTTGCCTGTACTGGTGTTCTTACCCATCAGCACATGCCTTCATGTGTCCACAGTGATGCTGCTGACCTTGATGCTGTGTATATGTCACATATCAACACATACACTGCCTTAATGGACATGAGCAGTGACAATGCACACACACACACACACACACACACACACACACACACACACACACACACACACACACACACACACACACACACACACGGAACCTTTACATGCATATGTTTTGCCATATACATCTACACTGCACTGTACAGCAGTTCAACATCCTGTCACTGATCGACTGTGTTGCACATCTGATAGACATGGGACAATGGCTAGCCGGACGTCATTTGCAGGGATGGTTTTCAACTATAGCATCTATGAGCAAGGTTTCCTAGCTGTATCTGACAGCCATTTTGTCACCATGAGGTGCATCAGTGCCACATTACTGATCCAGATAGTTAATAATACATCTACCATGCGGTCATCACACCATATATGACAGAGATGACATGTGCAGCTTTGATGGACAGGGTTGCATGATATGGCGGGAGTATGTAACATGTATGGCACAGGGATCTGTCCAGCATGTGGTGATCTTTGTAGTAGGACGGTGGCTGTCCATGACATATGTCTTTCAGATCAGGATATGTACGTGTAGCATGTCCAACATCACAGTGTAGCACATGTCTTTATGCAAGGTAGCCAACATGCTGCATAGTGGAGGTGAGGATTGTGAAGGCTGGTATCTCCCATCCACGCATGGCCAATACCCCTTAAAGGTGATATGTGATCCGATATCGGTCACCCGAGTGCTGAGTATGCCTGTCCAATGATCTCCATGCTCTTGGATGGCACCCTGTCATGACATGGGTGCCATGTATGACTACCTAATAGGCCTGGAGATGTCACCAACTCAGGGAGGTGAACTGCACAGCACCATCCCTTACACAGTGTCCATAATGTTGACCGCTGCCTAGGTGGTAGTTAATGGGTGCAGGGTTATTCACCTAGCGGTGACAATGCTATTATCAGCTGTCAGATTGTGCACATATGTCACACATCTCACCCACAAAGCCCATTCTGTATGTTGTCCACAACACTGAGACAGCTATTGCTCCTAGGTCATGGACATTCACATCCTTACATACACAGATGCCTCCCATTTGTCTGCGTGGTATGGGCTACGAGGGGGGAGTACAAAACATTAACCCTGTTTTACTGTAGCTGCCACTGGTGTGATATGCACATGTCACTCTGACACCTTTTGTAGTATTGTTTCTGTCAACAGGCCACTGGTAGAACACTCCTGTGACATACAAAGGTACATCTAGTATACTCAATGTAGCTGGAACACAGTATGGGTGATGATGTCCTATGACCTGTCACAGGTATGCTATACAGTGTGAAATCATCCGTACTGTCATCTACTTCTATACTGCTAACATCTACATTGATAAAGGTTCATAGACTTGCAGACCATACTCAGCAGGGTAATAGTGCAGTGCCTCCAATTATGACTGTCGTCTCCACTTGTGGGTTGCAGTGGGTTGATATTATTGAGCACCCTATCTGTATTGCATATTCATACTCAGCACTTGTTCAGAACTTGTGAGCACTTCATGAGCTACTAATTACAATAGCACCCATTCCAACTAATTTCTTACAAGTACACTGTCTGTCTTTACATTTCCAGCTTGCTTACAGTACAACAGCTGTTGTACACACGTAACTCACATATCTCGTGAGACATGGTTGAATATACAGGCATGTCCAACTGTCATGTACCAGTGCTATTGCCTGTCTATATGATGAATATGGTGAACATGTGGCAATAGAGCAATTGTCTCATGTACACAGTCAATGGTCACCTCCCAACATACGACACTACAGCCTGTGGGAGATGCACATATGTAGCCATGCTGGGGGTAATGCTCTCGCCAACCCAGACTGTACCTGATATTCATGTGGGGATGTGTAACATTTGCAACATACCCCACTCATCACATAGTCTCACAAGATCTCCACTACCACAGGCCACACATAGTATGAGTACGACATTTGCAGAACCTCTCCATACTCTGTGTAGGTGCCAGAGGCAGCCCCCATCACCAAACACAACAACAATTACTTATAGCCCACAGACTCATGTGTGCCCATCAACTACAGACAATAGGGTGTTATAACATACCCAACACACCATTCATAGGTGACTCTGTAGGCGGTCACACTGATGTCCCACTCAGCAGGCTACACAAGGCGATAGTCACTTACATCTAGCTGTCAGGTAACTGGTTCTGCAACATAACCTATGCACCCATGCCACACCTCACCAGGTACAATTTGACTGTTATTCTCCATGTTAGTGTGACTGCCCTGAGATGTAACTTCCCAGACTACATGTGCAGGGACATGCAATAGCTCTCCGGTCTTGTAGCTCAGAAGGTGTCGGCCAAGCCCTGGGGAGCATTCTGCATTCATCCAGACTAGATACCACTGTACAGCAACTGACTGTTTCACTTCAACAGTTGCCTATGCTTCTGCTGTCATTCCACAGGCATCCGGTATCTATCCGCTTTGAATGACATGGTCTACAAAACACGATGCTTTGGCGCAGATGACCTGCACCTGTCAGCCCTGGGAGTACACATAACATGTAAGGCTCTTGCTGCTCCTATACTGCCTGTCTTGCACAGTTTCCAATAACATTCACCACCAGAATGGGAACAGGCAAGCAAAACATGGGGTCATGTGACTCAATGCTTGACATCATCTCTGATGCTCGCAGGCACAGCACTCCTTATAATGGACCACTTCAATATCTCTGCAGTGACTGGGACCTGCCTCTAAGCTCTGCAGAGCACACCTGCATTGACAGGTTATACGCAGATCACACCTTTCAGTCATGTAACCTGGACCGGAACACCCACGGCTGAGGTGTGTCCATATTTCACTATGTTGTACACACCTCCTGGCTGGTTACTTAGCACAATGCGTCAGAGGTGATCCATGTGCAACTAACTGTGGCCAGAGCTGCTATAAGCATTGTAACATGCTATGGATTCAACAACATACCCCACAGTTACCTGCCCTCATTTCTTGGTGTACTGGACAGTAGGGTTCAAACAGGTACTACTGATGTGCGACTGACACTACCCCACACTTAACTGGGATAGCTACTCATGTACCAACACATTAGGCCAATGCTGTCCAAGATTCATAACCTCCACTCTGCTGGATCAACCCATACACACCACCACCAAGACCAACAATATCCTAGACATGGACATTACCAACATGTCACTGGTGTTCCTCACCAGTGGTTATCCCCTCATTGGTAGTTTCCAAACATATGCTAATCACCCTTGCTATTCACATCCTGGCACCACACCCTTCATGGCCTACACAGTACAAGATTAGTACAACGCCTACTACAGACGTCTTATGACAGCAGTAGTAAACGTCATGACACCCGTGCAGATGGACAATGCACATACAAATGCTGAAACATACCCCAGTGCACTTCATTAGCACTTACACGACTGCATGGATCATCCTATTCCAAACAGAGCCATGATGGTACCCACCAGATAACAGATGCCACTCTGGGGGTCCAGTTCCATGGACATAATGTATAACAAAAGGTGGAGGCTGTTGCAAAGTGGAGTGCAATCCCATGGGTGGGGTATCTCACTGGTCAGCCTCAGTAGGGCTCTGGGATCCCTTATCACATTCTCCAATCCTAGCTATGTAAACATTACTGCAACACATTCCAGGGTGTACCAAAAAGCATTATGGAGGTATGTCAGTAGTCAATGGCAATACCCACATCTGCTCTGACATACGACGGTTACTCAGGAACATTACAGAACTGAGTGATGTTGGCAACATCCTGGTGGATGAGTTCAATGCTAACTTTACACCCTCTCACTCCCTAGAGGGCCATAATCCATGCAGGAACATTGTGGGGTCCCTGCGGTCACAACTACACAGTTCCAACCTGCACTCTCTAAGGCCTGGAACACAGACTCCATGTGACTGTCCAACATCACAGGCTGTGATTTATACAAACCTCAGAATGACATGTCTCCCCACTTGGCCACCAGATTCACTAATAGCCTTGTATCAGACATTGTGGCCCCTGAATGGCACACAGCAACAGTTATCACACTCCACACAAGTGGCACCACAGTGAACCAGAGGGACTATTGCCCTATACGCCTGACTGGACTGTTCTGCAAGGCTATGGGGCACATCATCATGGCAATCATTCGCAGAGACATTGGTGGGCTCCAGACCTTTGATGCCACCCAGGTTGGACTTGTTAGGGCCAGACCATGGCTCCTACACCTGGTGGACTCCTTTGATACAGTTACCAGGGTAGTTGATGATGGTAATGGGGTCCACACAGCCTACATTGTCCTCTTATTGGCTTTCAGCACCATTCTCCATTCTGGTATTGACAACATACACATCCAACTGCACATCAACCCCTATGTCTCAGGATGTAATTCAAAGTGGCTCACGGACAGGACCCACACAATGAGGGTAGGATACCGTAGTACCTACTGCATTTCAGTTACACTTGGCATACCACAGTCCTCAGTCACAGGGCCCCTCATGTTCAGTATATGCTTCCCTGAGGTACAGGCTAGCACAGAGGGACTTTCCCTGACTAGGTTTCCAGACAACTGCATACAAGGCAACATGACTGATCCACCAGCTGATACAGACTCCCTCCATAAGTGTGTCACTGTGACGGATACCTGATGTCAATAACATGGCCTCAAGCTGCATGACACATGGTGCATGAACATCCCCTTTGGTTTACACCAATCACCCACTGACTTTCACATAGGTGGTAGTCCCCTACATACATGTTACATTATATGGGATCTTAGTACACACGTATGTATCACCCACTCCTTTGATAACCATGTTGCCAATGTGGCATGGATATTCTTCTACGTGGCCACCCTTATCTGTACTGGGATTGTAGCTGGAACAAAGACAGCCATTGTACCTCTAAACTCCTGATGTATACACACATTCAAGGGTACAACACCCTGTTTAGGGTGTACCTTACAGAACAGCAACAGCTTTACATACCACAACATTAACACACCATGAGGATTATTGAGCTCTGAAGGTTGACATATGCAACAGTACTACGGACACCACGACTGTACACATTTGCATACTGCATACTCAGGGGTGACCTCTGCTGAACATACAGGGCCCATGTCCACAACAATATTTATGGATATACTCCACATAAGCGACATAATCAAAAGCCACTGAGAGCAACATGACTCATGGATATGTGCACAAATGCAATGATGAGTGGGATGTTCTTGAGGGTTACATTCCCAAACCAGGCACTCACCATGCTTTGGAACATGATTCCTACGTACATCATGCAGGGACACTCAGTAGCGCTGTTTATGAGATACCTCACTTGGTGGATGGGAGAAACACATGTACGCCAGGGATCACTGCAGTGGCTGTACTGTGCAGAGGTGCAGGTAGCACATGGCTCTGCTGTTCACAGACAGGACACTACCCTAGAGAGGTGCCGCCGGTGTAAACCCTGTAGTTGGGCTTACATATAGACTTGCCAGACAGCATAGTACCTCACTATGAACCTGTGAAGCTATTACATGTCCTTTGTGCATGGTTAATTAAGTAGCTCTTCCATTTCGATTAGCTATCATGCTGTTACAGTGTCCCGTGACTACAAGCCATATGTATCCTTTTATTGTGTATTGTATATGCCAATAGACGATACCTTTTGTTTGCATGATATAACTGTTATGCTGTGTAAAATATCTGACATATCTACCTAAAACACTGTACATTACACATATTTTACATATTATCCCATAATGCAAAGCATACTTGCACAGCAGGACCACCTTAGGCATGTTATTGTTGTTATATGCCCATACACATGCCTACTGTGACAGTTAATCAACATATACTATCCCCTGCTATGGCACGTACTTGTTGGACATACCCTACCACTGACGGCGGGTGGTGTGGAATTGTTCTGTTTAAAGCCCTCATGTAGCATCCTTTGTGGTGTCTGTGATGTTTACCTTGTGGCCCACAGCAGGACACACAATTTCTACAAGCGTTACTATGCTCAGCAAGACATCACTACATAATACCTTTTCCCAGTTTATGCATTGCGGACACTTTTAATTAATACAAAACAGGCTATACATACACTAACATACTGAGTGTTCTACATACCTTGTTAGCGTTCCGAACTTTCATAAATATCTCTCTTACACCTTTACTGTTTAAACGGTTCTATGGTATGAGCATACGGTTTGAATGTCTGGCAAATCATCCTTATATATGTTGATACCTGTAACATGTGGTTTCCTGCCACCAATTGGTATTCCTGAGTAAATTATTACATGCACATCAGCTGTGCAGCTACTCCATTCACCAATTACGTGGCAACAGTGGGGTATAATTGAATTCTCCACTTGGGCGTTGCCCTTTTGCCCTACCTTCGGGGAGACATCCTGTATGTGTTTTGTTATGTGAATTGTAACTGCTATTTGTAGAGACATTGATCTTTTGGATTCATGTCCCCCGGGGATTGTGTGTGACGGCTAGAGTATGTGGTTCTACATGTGAGTGTACCTGTCATCTCAACCATCTGATAAGCGACTATTGCAAACAAAACCTGTAACATCGCCGTCTGTTCCATTATACAACAGCTACGATTTCACATGGCGCCTTTACAAATGTGTCTCTCACAAGGTATGTTAACGCTTCTGCAGATGTAATTCAGTGAGTGGATGTTTGGGATGTTATTATAGTCTGTATTGCTATTGTTTTGTGTGTGGGAGATGTAGGTGGGTGTACATAGCATATACAGGTTTGTGGGGAATGCATTTCTATGTATTCCATATATGTGTGTGGGCTCCTTCCTTAATTGAAGACCTATCAGTTAGTAGACTGAAACTATGGTTGTTACGGGCTTATACATTGGGCCATTGTTAATTGGTTTCTATACAGTATGCAGGTGAGGCTGATACTTCCATACCTCCAGAAATACAGTGATATGTAAAAGAATGTTAGTACATGACAGCTGTCCCGTGTATTTCTGTCAAAGATATTTGCACTCATTGGAGTTGTGTTGGTGACTGAACCTCTTTGGCATGGGTCTACACCTTTTCAAATGGGCATAGTGGGACATTTGCAGGACACACATCGGTGTTTACAGGCTGACACATACCCACGGTCAGTACACAGGTTAACACATACTTTTATCCTAAATACATACTTATTATTGTAGCACTTTAGCTATTTATCATGTTTCATGTAACATTTACGTTTTTTTAGATACAGGCATAACTATTTAATGCAACTATTACATAATATATGGGACATAATTATGTGCTACAATCTCGGACATTTGCCCTTTTTAATATTTTTTGTCAGGACACAACTGCCCAGGGAGGGGATGTTGATATTTAATATAGTACATCAGTACTGCCGCGGATACCAGACAGCTGCGGAAGGGCAGCAAAGAGGCATTATTCAATGCCATTATTTAAGAAAAGTAATTATTTCTTTTCTTAAATAATGTCATAGTATAATAGCAATAACCCACTTCTGGGTGTGGGTAATGCAGGATTTACCCACGGTTGTCTTTGTTTACCACGCCAACAGTGGGTAAATCCCGCATTACCCACACCCAGGCATGGGTTATTGCTATATTATATGATTTTAATGAAAATATTACACAAAAGGATGGAAGGAAAAGTAGGCAATGTTGTAAATGATTATGTGTTTGGTATGAAAGGTAAAAATGTTCAAGAGTTATTATTAATAATCAGGGAATTAGTAGATGATATAGTAGTTAGAATTGCTAAGGCAAAAGTAATGCTAGGAGACTTAAACAAAGCATTTGATTCAATGCATCACTCAGTATAAGTCAAAGGATTAAGAGTGTGTGTATGTCAGCATACAAGTATAATACAGTGAAGATTATGATAAATGGATGGTTGAGTGAAGATATAAAGTTAGAAAAGGGTATTAGGCAAGGATGCCCATTGAGTGGTGCATTATTCATATTAGTAATAGATACAATATCTACTATATGAATACAGTTTGATGCTGATAGTTATTTTTCTAAGGAAGGGCTACAATGGCTATATTATTAAATTATGAAGATGGCATTATTATATTATTATTACAAAAAATGAAAGATAAAAGATAAAAAAGAACACGCACACACACACACACACACACACACACACACACACACACACACACACACACACACACACACACACACATGACCACCATGTAAAAATGAATGTATTTAATAGTAAAACTGGTAAGCATTTTCACTATATAAAATAGCTTTTTCAGACCAAAAATTAAGTAACCACACAGTTAATTATTTGGGCTTTCTTTGCTTGTTTTGCTACAACAAAAAATGAAATTAGCATGAATATAGTAATCAAAACAAATACAAGAATATATTAGGGTCCTTGGGTTAGTATTAAATAAAGGTAAAAGTCAAGGCCTAAGTTTTGACGGAAAGACTGGGGGAGTTGAATTTAATAAGGAAACAATTAATATGTTTGGAATAAACTTTGAGAAACAAGAAATTATCAATTCTGCATGGAAAGAGAAAACAGAGTAAATAAAACAAATGAATGTGTTTTGGAAGTTGTTTAGGCTTTCCTTTATAAAGAAAGTAAACTTAATACATTTGGTACTTTTAGCAAAGATTACTTATTTAACCAGTGTCTTTAGCATTCCTTTAAAATTAAAAAAGAGATATACAATATAATATTTTACTTTATCTGGGGATCAATGTTAAATTCTGTGAAAAGAAAAGTGCTATATGTGCAAAATGAAAAAGGAGGTTTAGTGTTAATAAACCCTATAGTGTACATGCCATCCTTAAATTTATATACAGTAATGAAGCGTTTAAAAGATAATGAGGCTACTTTAATAAAAATATTAAGTGTGAAATAAACAGAATGTTATTTTACTTTGTTAGTTTTAAAAAAGGAGTTGTAATAAATAAAAAAATATCAAGATAAGATTATTTTGTGGAAAATTAATGTAAAAGAAATTGAAAATAATAAACAAAAATGGAATGGTATGATTATGGAAAATTATACCATGACGCCCCCATTAATATTCCAAAATGTGCACGCTGATTGGCCAGCGTGAACATTGTAAATCAACTTATACTAATGGAAAAAGGTCCGGTCGACCGGACTTTTTCCATTAGTATGTCTTTTTTTTAAAACACTGTCTCGCTATGTTAAAAGAGTTTAACATAGCGACACAGGTTTAAAAAAAGCAACGGAGATCTCCGTTGCTTTTTTTAAAGCTGTCTCGCTATGTTAAACTCCTTTACCATAGTGACACAGTGTGTAAAAAGCAACGGAGATCTTGCTTTCTCCGTTGCTTTTTTTTTAAACCTGTCTCGCTATGTTAAACCCATTTAACATTAGTGAGACAGGTTTAAAAAAAAAAAGCAACGGAGAAAGCAAGATCTCCGTTGCTTATTACTGTTTCGCTATGTTAAATGGGTTTAACATAGCGAGACAGCTTTAAAATAAGCAACGGACATCTCCGTTGCTTATTTTAAACCTGTCTCGCTATGTTAAATGGGTTTAACATAGCGAAACAGTAAAAAAGCAACGGAGATCTTGCTTTCTCTGTTGCTTTTGGCCACAGCTCTGATGTACTGCATAGGCATGCGCAGTACATCAGAACTGCCGCATATGCTAGACAGCTGCGGAAGGGCAGCAAAGAGGCATTATACATTGCCATTATTTAAGAAAAGTAATTATTTCTTTTCATAGGTTCATAGGTTCATAGGTTCATACTAGGCTATCTGCCCAAGGGCATTTATAAGCCTAGCCCATAGTTATGTGGCTTTCGCCACCCCTTTAGTTTGAATAAAACTATGCCTATTATTTTGCTGTGCCTCTGTCAAGCAGTGACACTGAAGTAATCCCTGGGGTATATCTGCGATCTCCCATCCATTGGTCAAGATTCCTCTTGAACAAGGCCAGCGAGGTGCTCTGCCTCACATGTACCGGGATTTTGTTCCACAGCATAGGGAGTCTCTGGGTGATGAATCTGTCCCACCAGCACGTTCTATTAATAACCGTGTCAAGGTTTAAGTCTCCGCCCTTGTGGTTCTGAGGGATCTAGATTTTTGAGGTGAAGCATATTCATCAAATCTGGGTTTGACATGGCCTTATATGTCAGGCACAGGTCACCTCTGAGCAAGCGGTATGAGACTGAATAGAGCTGGAGTTCTTTCAGTCAGGCAGCATAAGACATATTTTGAGACCATTTATCCTTTTGGTGAGGAACTTTGGGGCCTTTCCAGCTGCTGCAGGTGTCGGGTCAGATACATTCCGAATGGGGCATTGTACTCAATCATAGGTCTAATGAGTGATGAGTACAGGGGATGATGACCTCCCTTGATCTAGATGTGAATCCCTTCATGATCAGGTGGGCAATGTAGAAGGTTTTCCTAACTACTTTAGCAACATGAGTGTCAAACAAAGGCTACTGTCAACCTGGGTCCCCAGATCCCTGATGACTTCTTCTGTGCTCAGTGGATTGCCACCTATATGGTAGCTAGGGGTAACCTTGTTTTTCCTGAAGGGTATGACTATGCATTTCTTGGCGTTTAACTTTAGGCCATGGCTCTGGCACCAGTTATCCGTTTCTGTGAGGCCCTTCTGAAGGATATCTGTGTCAGATGTGTTTTCGACTATGGCGCCCAGTTTGCAGTCATCTGCAAACTTTGTCAGCCATAACCCTCCTGTGTTTGCTTGTACTTCAGAAATGTAGATGCCGAACAAGAGTGGACCCAGGACTGAGCCCTGTGGGACACCACTTGTGACAGGCTTTGAGTCTGACATGGCTCCAGCAACTCTGACCCTGTGGGTTCTGTCACTTAGCCAGTTTGCAACCCATCTTGTGATGTATGGGTTTACATTCAAGCTGATGAGTTTTTCGATGATACCCGAGTGGGGTATTGTGTCGAAGGCCTTTGCCAGGTCGAGGTAGGCTGTATGGACTGCCTTTCCCTCATCAATGGCCTTGGTGACTGTCTCGAAAAAGTCAACCAAGTTTAAAAGGCATGATCTGCCTTTGACAAAGCCAAACTGGGTTGGATCCAAAGTCTGCAAGTTCCCTATGTCTTTATTTATGAGTTCCATTATGATCCTCTCCATGGCTTTGCAGATAAGGCTTGTCAAGCTAATGGGACGGTAATTTCCAGGGTCGGTGGAGGCACCGCTCTTGTGAAGTGGGACCACAGTCGCCGTGCGCCACTCCTTGGGTACGTATCCTGAGGTGAGGCTAAGATTAAACAGCTGTCCTAACTGCGGGTTTAATTCCTCATTGAGTTCATGGAGCACACAGCTGGGGACACCATCCGGTCCCATGGATGCTGTGTTTTTTGCCTTGGAGAGAGCAGTTCTCACCTGGGCGTTGGAGATGTTTGGGGGGCTGCAATCCTCTGGTATAGATATCTCTCCTTTTGGGGGGGAGGGGGGGGAGTTTGCACTGAACCTGTCAGCCAGTATGTTGGCAATGTGTGTAGGTTCAGTAATCTTCACATCATTTTGAACTAATTCTGAGCATATCTGGGAGTTTCCTCCTAGGTTTCTAACATAGCTAAAGAAGGCCTTATGATTGTCTTTTGAGTCCTTGGCGATTTTTCTCTCAAAATTTGCCTTGGATGATTTTATGAGAGCTCTTAGTTTTTTACTTATAATGATCAAAGGTGTATTACCTTTCAAGGATTTTGCTCTATCCTGTAGTAGCTTCCTCCTTTGTTGTAGAGCTTGTTTATGGCTGGGGTCCAGCAGACTGGGCGCTTGCCTTTGGTACAAAGAGTCTTAGTTTTGTTTGGGATTGCCTGATCCATGCAGTCCTGTAGGTGCTGGTAGAAGGCATTTGTAAGTGATTCAGCGGTTTGAGTAATGTTTACCACTGGCTCAGGGGCCTTAAAGGAGATCACACTAGTTTTTAGAAGTGTGAAGTCGGCTTTTGAGAAGTTTTTCACTGTGGTCTTTTTTATTTCAGGTGGGGGGGGAATGAGGACCTCCAGCGAGATTAGTTTATGATCTGATCTCACCAGTGAGGGGTATACTTCCGGTGTTGAACATTGTGATCCCATGTTCGTGATGATGAGATCAAGTATGTTTTCTCCTCTTGTGGGGATGGTGACTAGTTGTTCCATGGCATTTGAGTTTATGAACTCCAGGAACCTTTGGGCTAGAGTGTTTGGGCTTGAGTAGTGTTCCCAGTCTATATTAGGGTAGTTGAAGTCACCTAGTATGATGGTGTTTGGAGATACATTTATCCCCTCCAATGTTTTCAGGAAAGCCATGTGAGGTTCCTGAGTTTGAGAGGGTGGCCTGTAACATGCTACAAATTGCAGAGCAGTCTTGCCTATGGTTAATTGCACCTGGATGGTCTCCGATGCATCGTGCATTGCCACCAACCTTGAGGTGTGGGTGTCCTTTATGAATATGGACACCCCCCCTCCTTTCTTGGTGTTGTCTGGATTTTGGGGCCGGAACACATGATATGAGGTGAAACCTGATAGTGCTGGGGTGCTCTCAGGAGCCTTGAACCAGGTTTCTGTCACAGCACAGACATCGATGTTCTCCATACTGAGAAGGGCCTCGAGTGTGTGCATCTTGAGATTGAGACTTCTGGCATTGAGCAGCATTACCCTTAGTTTTTTCCTTTTTTGTGTTCTAGGGTGGTAGGTTTAGAAATTGAGCCTTGCCTAAAAAAGGCACTATGGGGGTGGCAAGAGCCTTTGCCAATATCCGGAAGCCTAGGGGTGACAGGTGCAAGCCGTCCCTTGCGAAGCAGCGTGGCTTGTCCAGCATGTCATCCCAGGCAGACAGACATTGGATCCCCTTTGAATGACACCAGAATTTAAGCCAATTATTAAAGCTGATCATCTTATCACTGTATTGTGGCATCATTCCAGGTAAATAATGTCATAGTATAATAGCAATAACCTATTTCTGGGTGTGGGTAATGCGGGGTTTACCCACATTTGTCTTTGTTTGGTCCCTCGGGCTTCGCCCTCACGACAAAACCACACCAACCGTGGGTAAATCTTGCATTACCCACATCCAGGCGTGGGTTATTGCTATAATATTACAGGATATATCCTTGGAATGGATTACATGATGACAAAAGGAATATTATTGCTGCAAGAATGAAAAGATGTAAAAGACATATCCCCGGATTCACTAATCTTCTGTGCAGGACTAACTTAGTCCTGCACGAAAGCACCTGTGTAGGAGCAGGATGGCAGCGCACCATGCATATTAATGAAGGCACACTGCCCGAGCTCCCAGGCTTACATGGAGCGTGTATGAGTGCAGGGGGCATGTCTGAGAGCAAAGCTCTCAGAATAAACATGCCCCTGCAACATAGAACAGCAGAAAGTGTTAAGAAATGAGCGAGATCTCTCATAAGTGTCTGCATAGCCCCACCAACAGTCCCCCATGTGTACAACAGCAGCAGTACATATAAATTAAATGAAGAAACTCTCTTATTTTTTCTTTAAAAATCTGAGTACAGCTAACCGTAGGCACGCGGCTATGCCTATTGCTTAGCTACGTTTAATGCAGCTTAAATAACAGAAAGAAGATAAAAAGCAAAATATATGCAAATGAAGCAGGACAGCAATGGTGTAGTGGGCAGAGCGTTCGAGTCTCACTGTAGTACATTCCATTTTTCCTTCAAATCACTCTATGATAAATATTTTTTGTGGCATAACCTAATAAATAACATATATTTGTGAACTGCATTACTGTATTTAATACAGATGTGAGGTGTCAGTGTCATTATGTTGCAAAGTCCATAGATAATCACATGTGCCCCATACAGTATCACAGATACAAATGGAAGGTAAACTGTGTAATGAATGATAACTCCATGCATTTTCCAAATCACCCACTTCCCCAAGAACCATTACACTATTACTCTCTAAAATGTAACACTAGTAAGCGATAGTAAGAGGTAATAAGCATATTTAAGCACTAGTGAGCAGGTTTAAGCCCATTTGCATGGGGGTAAGCAATGCGCACACAGGTTAAGCCAGATCGAAGCAAACTCGCTGTAAGCATATGTAACCAGAGGTTAGCATTGCTTACCCTTGTGCAAACCAGTCCAAACCCACTTACAATTGCTTAAAAGTGCCTTAGTCACTCTGTATCCAACAGCTCTTGTCCTGCCCAGCAACAAAATAATCAGCACTCCCAAATTGCAAACCCTGGACCCTGCACACTATAGGCAAAGTGATTTACTAATAAGCCATGCCAGATACACATACATCTGATGTTATCACAAACATATCATCCAGCACAGTCATTCAACAGTATAGGAAATGTATTTAATTATGTAGATGTATGTGTGTGTGTGTGTGTGTGTGTGTGTGTGTATATATATATATATATATATATATATATATATATATCAAGAATGAACTTCTTGACAACAAAGCATTAAAAATGAACGAAAAGGCGAACACCAGCAACCCCTGTATTATTTATCTCTGTCATCTTATGTAATATCAAAACCCCCTCAGACAGACATGTTACATTAATATGAGCAACCATTTGTAAATTGCTCAAATACAGAATTTCGAGCAGTTTACATAAATCAACAAAACAGTTCCTGTCCAATCATAATGTGAGAACAGTAGTCTTTGCAAAAAACTTATGAAAATAATAAAAACCATTGCATGTCAAGGGGGGGGGGGTGTGGGTGCGCTTCATGCTCAGAATGTCAAACCTGGGATGTCAGTTCCATGGAACCGGGAGATGAGGCTGGGCAAGTGTGTGAGCAAACCACTGCTTCTCAAACTCCTGGCAAGATGCTACCCAGTGGGAGAAACAGTGTAGACCAGCTAAGTCTAATCTTGATGCAAAAATTATGAGTCAATCCAATGTCTACACATGTCTCGAAAGATGAACAAGGCAAGGCTCGTACGTACGTGGACTAAATGGATGAAGAGCCTGAAGAAGCTTGGGTCAAGACAGTATACTGGATGAGTACCAAGATGTGGAGAGAGGGCAATGTGTGAAGGTGTGGTATGGCTGGACTAGCAACTGGAGAATGGACGGTTGCTGTTTATGTGGAGCTCAGGGGGGAGAAGGAACCATGGGTATGAAATTATGGAATTATGGATCGAGGTGTGTCAGGGTTGGATGGACCGGTTCAATTTAGCCTGCCTCATGGACATAAGTGTGGAGGGGTGGAAGATAAACTAAGATAACGTGTAAGAAAGAAGTGAATTCACGCACGGTGCTGGGAGGGTGAACTGGAGGGATAAGGATAGTCCAGGTCGAGGAATGCACCTTCGACAGAAAGTGTTAGAAATGAGCGAGAAAGCCCATAGGTGTCCGCATATGCCCATCAACAGTCCCCAATGTGTACAACAGTACATAAAATAAAATGAAGAAACCCTTTAATTTTTTTTAAAAATCTGATTAAAACTAACCATAGGTACACGGGTGTGCCCATCGCTTAACTAAAGTTAAATCAGTTTAAAAGGCTGAAAAGCATAACAAGGAAAATATATGCAAATGAAGCAGCATAGCAATAGTGGAGTGAGCAGAGCATCAGCCTAATGAGCAGGCATTCCTGGTTCGAGTCCCACTGCCGAATAGTCCATTTTACATGGCAAAGCACGTTATAACCAATTTTTTGTTGCAAAACCCACTAAATAACACATATTTATGAACTAGAGTACTGCAGGAAATGCACATGTGAAGTGTCAGTGTCATAATGAATAAAGCACTAGTAAGCAGGTTTAAGCAAAAATAAGCAGTAGTAAGCATATGTAAGCACTAGTAAGCATGTTTAAGTGCATCTGCACAGGGGTAAGCACTGCCTACACAGATTAAGCAATATGGAAGCTAACTGAGTATAACAAAGTATAACAAGAAGTTAGCAGTGCTTACCATCACGCAAACCCACACAAACCCGCTTACAACTGCTTTAAAGTGCCTTAACCACTCTGTATCCAAAGGCCCATGTTCTGCCCAGCAACAAAATAAACAGCCTCTGCAATGCTCAAATTCAGGACCCTTTATACTACAGTCACAGTAGTTAACCACTAAGCCATCATAGCAGTACATAAGACTGAGGTGTCAACAAACAAATCCACACCACAGGAAAATCAAACTGAACATGTGAAATTAATAAATGTACAGTGTATAACCTGCTACATAACATAAATATGTGAACTGAAGTACTGCAGTAAGGCCAGATGTGAGACATTATTGTAATAAAGTGTTGAAGTCCCCAGGACACCACATAGTGTACGTACACAGGAATCACAGATACCAGACATAGATATAACATGTAACAAATAATACATCAATGTCAAAAGGAAAATATAATGCTAAATAGATATTAAGCAATACTAAACATTGCACAGTTCAGCCTACATGGTGTAAGTAATGTGTAGGCCGGCTAACTCAATCTGCCCAGTGGTATGCCACTTTAAGCAATGCCAACATTAGGTAAACAGGTGTGCCCATTGCTTAGCCTTTTCAAAGCTGTCCAATCATGGGAAAGTGTAGGAAATCAGGTGTATTTTAACCCACAGCACCAATAATTCCCATACCTGGTTGCAGCTCCGTACTGTAGGAATAATGGCTGGAGTTTGGGAAGGCACTCAATTTAGAGTGCAGCGTTGAGACACCCAGGAGTCTAGATTCATGGTATGTCTCTTGATAAAACACCATGAGGAGAGACTACTGCAGGGCCAGTACCAGGACTCTCAGTATAAAGTGGAGGCCTGGGACAGTCTCGCCCGTGACCTCACCAGTGCCACTGGTATCCCCCGGACTGGTGAGCAGGTCAGGCATCACCATGCTGACCTGAAACGGCAGAGGGGTGATCTCTTGGAACAGTAGAGCCAAGAAGCAAAGCAGATGGCCGATGCCCCAGCACTAAGTACCCATTCACTACGTAGATAATGATTGCCTAGCTTGTGTATAATATGGATTGGTAGTGACTAAATACCATTGTATTTCTCTGACATCTGCAGAAAAGCAGGCTGTGAACCTGCAAGCCCATGCTGCTAGGCTGCAAAGGCTGTGTCGTGAGGCAGGTTAGTAATATTCCTGCATGTACTGTCATAACAAATAAATATAACAGTTCTGGAAAGTGCTGTTCCAGTATAAAAATGTATTGTGTATGAGATGCACTGAATAAACCAAACATTATGGCAGGAAGACTGTCATATAGGTTGCATGGATATAAAGGTGTAATATCTTGTGAATAAAACTATAACCCCAGCAGTGCTTGTGTACATTCTAAATTGCGAAAACTCTCCACCACAAACCAGTAACACAAAAAACTTAAAATGTGTCTGTGTACTTAGTAAAGGATTTTCGACTGGAAACAGATGGCCTGCCTTGCTTGGATTACTTTTGAATACTTAGTAATGCTGTAGAATTATATATTTTCTATTATTACTTTTTGACTTGATGAGTTTACGTTCGCTACTTCTACTACTATTGTCTGATCTGATTAATATACAGTGATTAACTAGAAATATATGGACTGAAAATCTTCCACACAGAGAAGTTTCTTACACTGTTTTGTTTTTAGACCCACTACACTTTAGTGGGTTGTTTTGAGACTTCAGGGATACCACTGAGATTACTTGTTTATTATTATCCAGTAGAGGATATATACAGTGACACAGCCCACACACCAGGAACATGATAGTGAGGTCTCAGAGTACAGCTATGCCTGCAGGTGTGCTTGTTGTCAATAGTAATTTTAGCACTCTACCCTTGCCTGGGACAGCACTGTCAATAGTAGTAATGCCATGTTACACTGCATGCCATTGTGACAGCATGCAGCCTGGGTTGCTACCCCTGTATGTAACACATTCACATGGATAACAGCACTGTGCAGGTCTCATATACTTGTGTGTCCCAGACATGACACTCAAATCCCTTTGCCACTGTAATGGCAGCACATAGACACATGTACTGTACATGGCAGTACACACTCTTATTACAGATGTCATTTCCCAGGGTTTGATATAACCTTGTATGTTATGCAGAGATAGCCTCTGTAGAGATGACATGCCACATAGTATAACTGGAGGTTGTCTAGACGGTCAGCATAGCCCATCTGCTTTAGGCCTATGATTCTTTTAGTGAGGTATTTTCACTACCTTCCCAGCTGTCGCAGATATCTTGTGAGGTACATACCAAATGGGCGTTGTACTCTATACTAGGTGTAATGAGGGATGAGTACAGTGTGACAATTACCTCCTTTTTTCTGGATGTAAAGCCCTCAGTGATGAGATATGCCACATAGAAGGATTTCCATACTGTTGTGGCAATGTGGTTAATGACGGTGAGACCACTGTCCACCTATGTCCCTATATCTGTCAGCATACTTTCAGTGTTTAGTGTACTGCCACCTATGTGGTAATTCATGGGTACATGGTCTTTCCAAAGGGGATAACAATAAATTACTTGGCATTAAGCTTGAGCCCATGGGTCTGGCACCAAGCAACTGTTTCTGTAAGGCCATGTTGTAGAATATCCACATCATTTGGGGATGCAATAATGGCTCCCCGTTTGCAGTCATCTGTGAACTTTACTAGCCAGAGTTCCATAGTGTTGGCCTGTAATTCAGGGAAGTAGATGCCAAACAAGAGTTGTCCCAGGACTGAACCCTGAGGTACTCCACTTGTCACTTGTCTCGAGCTGGGATTGGACTTGGCTACATTTACACTGTGGGTTGCATCAATAAGTCAGTTGGCAACCCATCATGTGATGCAGGAGTTTATGGCCAGCTTCGTAAGTTTAACTATGTCTCCAGAGTGGGCGATGATGTCGAAGGCCTTGGCCAAGTCCAGATAGGCTGTGTGGACCACCTTACCCTCTTCCACAGCTCTAGAGACTGATTCAAAGTAGTCAATCAGGTAAAGGAGACAAGATCGGGCCTTCACGAGCCCAACTTAGAAGGGGTCCAGTGTTTGCTGGTTGCCAATGTCTTTATTTATAAGTTGCATGATAATGCATTCCATGCCCTTGCAGATCAGGCTCATCAGACTGATCGGACAATAGTTCCCAGGTTCCCCTTGTGGAGTGTGATAACTGTAGCTGTGCGCCACTCAGTGGGATCGAAGCCTGAAGTGAGGCTATGATTCAACATGGCACTTAGGTGAGATGCAGGTTTATTTTGTAGTTCATGTAGTACACAGCCCGGGATGTCATCTGGTCCCATGGATAATGTATTCCTAGCTGTGGATAGTGCGGTTTCCACCTGTGTAGCCATGATTACTGGAATTTAGCAATCTTTTGGTAATGAGACAGGCCTTTAATCAGCAATGACTACACACCCTGTCACCTTTGTCAATCAGTGGTCACCCAGTCAGGTATTGAAGTTCCTCAGACTAAACACCTGAGACCTCTTACCAGGCTGCACACAAATGTTACCATAGATCTACCCCTTTTGAATACCCTGTTGGCGTACAGAAAACCAGTCTTGCTCACAGGCATTCTCCAGATAATGGATGATATATCTGGGTAAGCTCTCGATGTAAGACTGAGACTGTAGGTCACTAAGGAAAACATAATCAAAGCTCACAACACACCAACTCAACTCTGAAAGTTAATGATATGATTCTCAACAACCTCCTAGCATAGTACATGGCAAATTAATTTCTTTCTGATGACACCACCGTATATTATAGTGTTATTATGAGCTGTCACTGTGCCATCACAGACACATGTGCAAGTGATGAATGCCATGCCCTTCCATTCCCTGACTGTGTGGCTATAGATATGCCTGATCTACAGCATGGCCTGTTCATATAGTGATTTGCTTGTCCTCAATATGGTAATGCATACATCATTTTATTCTGTGTTGCCTTTGTCATGGCCCATAGTTGTGGATTAGATGCTGCATTTTCAGCAATGCTGCAATACACTGCATCTGCCTCCACCTTCCATGTAATACCACATCTGCCTCTTTATCCCCAAACTCTACAGCCTGCTGTTCCAGTGCTGGTCCTACTGCTATGGTATGCCTTACTAAAATGTTATCCTGCAAATGTAACTATTTTGCAGCATGATACACACCAAAAAGAGTTTACTGTAGGTGGCCAGTCATTATTGCAGCATTCAGCCTGATTTGCACAGTACATACTCAGTAGGTCTTGTATGTCATTTGTGTTATGGTCTGTAAGTTGCAGATGGTAATCCTCATTTGTGGCTCCAAAGCATATCTGGTATCACTTGAAACAATACAGTAGTCATACCATTATATGTAACCTGCTCCCTGCCAGTGTAATATATGAGTATACTACCCTTTGTCCCACAACTATATTTGTATCTTCCAATAAGATGATCTTGTGGGAAATCTCTCTCCACATAAACTGAAGAAAAATCCCTCCATATATAAACTGGTGGCTTATGTTGGAATTGAGCCATATTTGTGAATCATGAAAACTACAAGGATTGTGAGTGGGCACATTATATCTATACCAATATCTGTATCTATATCTATATTGATTTATCTATATCTATATCTACACACACACACACACACACACACACACACACACACACACACACACACACACACACACACACACACACACACACACAGATAGATAGATAGATAGATAGATAGATAGATAGATAGATAGATAGATAGATAGATAGATAGATAAATACTAGAATTTTATTCTTAAATTGTGGATGACCTGAGTTTTGGGAATGGAAGCCATTCCTGTTAATGAATATTAGTCTATGTGGATCAGGTGGGACCTTGATAGGTAGTAAGTTTTGTGAAATCTATGATTCTCTCATAGTCACTGTTCTCTCCTCTGTAGTCCAGATAAGCTCTTCCTCATGTTGAAGCATGTTGAGGAACAGATGTAGGTTATGTGAGACTGACGCCTGTGGTAGGCCTTAATATGTGTCCTATTGTTTACTTAGATGTCCTTGTAACTAGGAAGGTTAATTTTGCACAGTCATGTGTGTCCACTGAAGTGGACATTCCATTCATTTTTCTTGATTCAGAGTTTGAGTGATAAGTTTGAATAGCTCTCATATGGTCTTCCTGTCCACCCAGTACTGATCCAGTATCACTGTTCCATAACATGCTTGTACATAAGGTGCTGAGAGTACCTTCTATGACGGCATGGACAGCAGTGATTCACAATATCACTGGCATTGTCTGTGATAACTACCGTTAGCATATGTTGTTTGACTACATTTATGTGTAACATCTTCATACCATATTCTAAAACTCTGTGATATTCAGAATAGGTCTGCAAAATATTTTAGTGAGCTTGAGTTATACTTTTCTGAATTGCTCCCCATGTTTGGTGCAATCGCTTGTATATTCCATGTGCCGTATTTGCACGGGATTTCCCATTTCTGTACTGATATCTGCTCACTTGCATGTAGTGCATACTATTCTATTCTATTTTTCATATTCTGCCACCATACTATGTGTCTCTGATCCCCCTACCATATGCACTGCCTTAACATGTGCTCTATCCATTTTTTCTACATGCCTATGAACCATGGGCTTAGTGAACCCTGCTGATGAAGAAAAAGTGCTTCCTAAAATTTAATGTGTGTGTGTGCCTGTATGGTCACATATACTGATGTGCATATCTGACTCTTTGCCATCTATGAGTCCATAGTAGCTATAAATTTCAAAAAGCTGTAGTGGCCTACAGATGATCACAATAAATAGAGACTTCATCATATTCAAATAAGGGTTCTGTCTGCAAATTATTTTCATGCTCTTTTGACATAAATATATGCCCCATAGCCCTAAGGATACATATTTGATTCACACAAGCAAAATGTACTGATTCTTCAAATTCAACCCCTTGCACTATGATAATAAACAAGCTTTCCACCAGTTTAAAGGATGATGTAAAATCAATGATTTTGTATGAGTGCATGCTCAGTATGTGCCTGACCGTCTGTGTTTGTTTGTATGAGAGTGTGTGTGTGTGTGTGTGTGTGTGTGTGTGTGTGTGTGTGTGTGTGTGTGTGTGTGTGTGTGTGCATGTAGGTGTTTCTGTGGGAGAGGTGGGGGTAGCTATGCCCCACCCTAAGATTTACTGCTACAATGGAAAAATGCCCCTTCCTCTGTGGTGCAGTGACTATTGAGCCGATTTAATTAAGTAGAGCTCAAGATGCACAATCCCTTTGTCATTAAGCTTTGTTGGGGGAGTGGTCTCTGTATTCTACCTAAACTCCTTATTTTCTATCATGTTCTGAAAATTGTAGTCTTTAAAGACAACAGCTTTTGACTTACCAGTTACCAGTTTTAATCAAGAGTCTATCTGTCTGTCTGTCTGCGAATCTTATTTTGACAAAACTTCATAGCAGGTCAGTGATAAAGCCAGGTCTGTTGGGATTTTTTTATAAATGTCTGTTTTAGAACCATCTGGTCCTAAAGGGTCAATGTTCCCACATCAAATGATAAAATCCCCAAATGGCTATTCATCAAATGCAATACATCAAAGTGCATTTCAGCGAATGTGCATGTCATCAAAGTTGTAACACGGGGAATTTCATTAGTTGGCCAACACTCCAACCATCAGTCAAACTGTAGTACTTAACCCCCCCAACAATATATACCAACTCCGAGATCACACTACAGTGGGGGAAAAGGGAAAGTTCATTATCTTGGCCCACTGATAAAATTCCCTGTGTTACAACTTCATTGACATGCACGTTCACTGAAATGCACTTTGATGTACTACGTTCATTGAATAGCCATTCAGAGATCTTATCATTCGATGTGTGAACATAGACCCAGTCCTAAATTACCAGTTATTGAATACTCTATGATAAGCACAAATAGCACCTGAAATAAATAATATTATTTAACTGTTGTGCAAATCTAGAATAAATGATACAACTAGAAACTATTGTTTCTGAATGGTAGTAAAAAATAAATGATTCTATATGATTTCCTTGCATTGACAAGTCACGTCTCCTATAATGAATGTATCCACTGTTCAAATTAGTAGCAATCAAATATTTATCTTAATGAGAATGTTACATGAGCTTAGGAATCTGAATGCCTGCATTTTGTCTTGGACTCATTTGTTCACAGCTGTGTTTTCTGTTTTGTGACAATGAATATTAAATTGTTTGAAATGCAGCAGAACTTTCTGATCAGTTTGATATGTCTACCATTTTTCAATTCATGTTTATTAATTTGTATAGAAAAGTGATGAAAAGCATGATCCATAATATGTAGAGCATAATGCTTTTTGTAAAACCTAGCATAATTCTTTTTAGTTTAATAATAATAAGTACAGTGCACAAATTCGATGGGAATAAAGCATCCAGTTATTTGTAGAGGTCTTTACACTCCGATATGGTCACACGTCTGGAAAGATGTGAGGGATTATCCGATGTTCATAGAACAAAACTTATATTGCAATGACTCAAATGGATTTAGAATAAAAGTCACACTCTGAAGTTTCAAACAAGAAGTTTCAGGAAAACAGCAAATGGTTGTATAATTGCTTTTCCTGTCTTGAGATCCCCCACAGTGAGATAGGAGTATTGTACATATTATAATTAAAACAAATTGAGAAAAAATGGCACTTGTGTTATGTCAGACAGTATTCATCTTCCTGTTCATTCTTTAATTTGTAGGCATAGTGATGTGTAAACATTCATAAACATTTTAAATTAATATAGATTGCTGCCTCCATTTCTAAGAATAACTTGTGGTAAAATAAATTATAGGATACCTTTTGGAACTTCAAAAGTTTATTACCTATCAAGACGTATGGCACATAGTCATGTGACACACTGCTTATTCCTTTTTTCTCAGTGGTCTGTCATGTTTATGTCAAAGGTCAACAAATGCAATCTGTGTAAAAGTGTATATTGAACTTGTAACAAAACCTCTTTCCAGATATACTGAATGTACAGCTCAGTTGTTTTTTTTTTTTTTTTATTTCTATGATTCACAGAGCAGAGATGACACCCAATAATAAATGTAATTACTGCTGAACAGACTTGTGGAGTTCTATCTCATGACCTTTTCGGGGAGAACTTCAACATACTTGTTTAAGGTATCTTCCTTATTTCTTCATTTTACTGAGACAACAAGCCCATGCCAATTACAATTTAAGATATTAAATGAATTGCAACTACTTCACAGTATATGTATGAATAGCATACCCCAAATGGCCTAACACCCAGCAAGGTATGGAATGATGATTATTTCTTGGATTTTTTGGTGAAGCATAAGAAAACCTTTTTTCTGTACTGTGAATCTGTGCAGCCTAGAAACTCAAAGGGCTTACACCAACATAACAGACCCATTCAATGATGTACTATGTTAGATCTAAAATACTACATATTGTTTAATATTATACAGTCAAGGGTCTTTATTATTTAAAAACATGCACATTGACTGGACAGCCCAATCAGCATGCCTATTGTGAATTGAACTGATACCAATAAGAATAATTCTGTCTGCTATAGTATTGTTGAGCAAATGGGGTTTCTCTCTAACTTATTTTATATAGCACAGGCAAAATATGAGAGAAATCAGGGATTTTCTGTAAAACTCTGTACAGATGAGAGGAATGGTTACTAGCATTATGCTTGATCATACTACTAGTAATGATACCTCTTAGCTGTCCAGAGTTTTCCAAAATGTCCCTGATTTTCCTTATTTCTGTCCAGACCCTCACATATTTTTTTGTAATTTTCTGGTAACTCACTGAGAATCTCTGTCATTCAATAATGCTGAAAATTAGAATTTTATTATTCTGCAACTTTATTCATTATTTTTTTAACTAGAGAGACACACACCTCTACAGAGATGGTCTCTTCTCCATTGTACCCCTCACACTGCATGATATATATTGCAAGCATAGGGATGTAAGTGCCATACACACAAAGAGTGCATCTAAATGCAAGAAAGGAGTCAGAAGAACATTAAAGTGCCATTACACAATGACATTCTTTTAGAAAGGTATGCAATTTCTTTCTTAAATAATGTGTTTGTACAATAGCAGTAAGCCCCAACTGGGTGTGGATATCACATGATTTACCCACTATTGGTTTGTTTGATCATTTGGGCTTAATCCTCATGATGAAACAGCACTAACTGTGATTAAATCCTGTGAGACACAAACCCACTGCTGGGATACTGATAAATTATACCACTGAACTTTTTTTAGTACTGTAACAGTATTAGATAATAATGACTTCTGGTCATAGGCTTTCATTTCTGCTGTCAACAGTTTGATGTCATACTGATTTGTAGACCATGCAGATTTCTGCGGTCACATTATATAGTGGTTACTCATATCATGGTCATTTAGGGCCAAATATGGCCAGCAGTTATTTCATGCTGAACCATACCAGAATGAATTGAAAAGTTTTC
The DNA here is from genome assembly GCF_019279795.1 of Protopterus annectens. Lineage (NCBI taxonomy): Eukaryota > Metazoa > Chordata > Ceratodontiformes > Protopteridae > Protopterus > Protopterus annectens. The sequence continues at coordinate 747,241,330 of NC_056732.1, read as the reverse complement.
ACTTACAAGTATGGGTTGTAAAAGTACGGAATTGAGTTTCTCATTCTTGGAGGGTAGTGTTCATCATAAGGCTGACACTTCCCACAGAAATCTTGTTATTCAATGTACTGATGCTTATTCTTACAGTCAGTGTGGCTAGAGGGAAAAATAATTAATGGCCTGCCTTAGACAGTTTGCATCTTGAAGTATCAGAAATCAGTGTCATTATCATTAGCATTACAGATTAGAGATCGTACCAACACCAAAGAGGACAGTGTATGTTTTATTCAAGTCATTTATAACAAGACAATCTGTCTTACACTGTTGATTTTAAATTTCAGATAATTCTCTCATCTCAATACACACTCACACACACACACACACACACACACACACACACACACACACACACACACACACACACACACACACACACACACACACACACACACACACACACACACACACACACACACACACACACACACACACACACACACAGATTTATCATGTCAATCAACCTACAGATGTTGAAAATAGGTATAAAGGCCTGTGAAAAGTAGGTACAGTCAGCCAAATGTCAAGACATCTTATTAGCAAAAAAATTTTAATACCAAATAACATATAACTCTTCCTGCTTCCAATAGGAATGTGGGATACTACACCAAAACACATTAAAAATAGAATGACAAAAATGATGGAATAATATAAGGGCATATCAATGAGGTAGTGTAAAATCTATAGACTTTAATGAACCGTAATGTAAAATTCTACCATACATTGTCGTTAAATGTTGCTTCTGAAAAAGGAAGCTGTAAGATGTCTGCTCATCTTCTTTACATTTTTGGTGCCACGAGTATGCTGTTCATGTAATGTGGTTTTCTGTGTACTAGACAGCTGCAAAAATTGTGTGTGATGAAGGGGTGATTCAGAAAATTTGTGAAGGGGTAAATCAAGTGAGAAAGTTTGGACATAATAGCAAAAACAGGTACATCACATGCAGTAGAAAATCATGCCTGAAAGTAAGAATTTTCCTCCAGAACAGGGACAGTTGCGAGGTCTGTGACACACACAACATATAATAGACCTGACCCATCATAAATTATACTCTTAAAAAAAACATGTTGTACATAGACTACCATAATCAGTAACCTAAAGTACATCTCCTTTCCTATAAATAGTGTTCTTCACCCAGGTTCATAGTGAATAAGCATGAATCATTTAATCAACATGTGATTATTCAGTCTCAAGATATCTAAAACCTCAAAAGGTCACAACTCAAAAGAGTGGCACTCCCAAAGTCATAAAAAAAAAAAAAAAATGTTACACAAAAAGGCAAGTCCTCCTGCACCCTCACATATGGGGTAACCCCCACACCCCTGTACTGCATACATATATAGTACATGGGTGGGGGGGATGTAATATATACATATGTATGCATGTATACTAATTGATCTAAGCCCAGTTAACCTGAACAACTGATTAAAAAAAAATGTGATCTAATACATACCTCATATAAACTACTCTAAAATATATATAGAAACCACAGACTTATCTGAATCATAAGTAGTAAGCAGTTACTGTGGTGGCTTAAACTCCACGTGCCCCACTGTCTAAAAATGTAAAAAAAAAGCTGAGATAGGTGATCACAAAATTACATACTTTCCTTACTATCTGTGCTCTGCATGGTTTTATGTAGTGTTGACCAGGATCAGATGAATTTAGGAAAAAATTAATGATACCTCTATATATATATATATATATATATATATATATATATATATATATATATATGTGTGTGTGTGTGTGTGTGTGTGTGTGTGTGTGTGTGTGTGTGTGGCTATATGTTTTGCCATTGACCTGTTTCACCTTGTGGGGATTTTGGTATGAAACTTGGTGTTGTATTAGGTTAACTTATGCTATAACCAAACTGCAAGAAGTTGACTATTTTTCTCTGCTCCTAAGTAGTGTTGTGTTGGAGTTAGTTTATATAAGTTTCCATTTTAGGGAGAGTATGCTAAGCAAACCTCTCAACATAACAAGACTTAAATAGGTTCATAGGTGTTTACTAGGCTAATGACCAAAAGGGTCATTTTAAGCCTCGCCATGCATCCCAAATCTCTGACAAGTTCTGATATCCTTGATAAGTGTAAGCAGGGCCTTGGGAGATGAAGCATTTACAAGCTATGGCCTGGGAGATGAACCCTTTATAGGTTTCCTTTGTCCATTAGAGACATAGGTGCCAAACCAGGGATATATTTCCTCTTCCCCATCCAATTGTCCAGGTTGCACTTTAATTGGATTAAGGAGGAACTCTACTTCACATGGATAGGGAGCCTGTTCCAGAGATGTGGGAATCTCTGGGATACATACCTGTCTTTCCAGCAGGTCCTTTTTATATCACAGGCAAGGTTTAAGTCTTTAGAATGGGTAATTCTGATGCTGCATGTTTTGTGGATATGCAGGAAGTCCATCAGAGTGGGGTTTGACAATGCCCTGTATGTCAGACATAAAGCTCCCATCAAAAGCCTGTAGGAGATAGAACTGAGGGCTACAGAATTGATGTGGTCTGTACAGGGCATTTTACATAACCCATGTATTCTTTTAGTGCGGACCTCTGTGGATGTTCAAATTGCTGGATATGCCTGGTTAGGTACATACCAAAGGTGGCATTGTACTCAATGATAGGCTGATTAATGACAAATACAGTGGAACAATGACTTCCTTGGACTTAGATGCCATACCTTACGCAGAGTGATTTCCTCATTACTGTAGACACATGGTGGTCAAAGGCTAGATTACTATCTATGTGTGTCCCTAAGTCCTGACTCCTGTGTCAGCTCTAAGGGGTGTGTTGTCAATATGGTAGTTACCAGGGGTGGATGACTTTTCAAAGGTGACTATTATGCATTTATTGACATTTAGTTTTAGTCCATGGCTCTGACACCAGTTGTTTGTCTGTGTCAGCCCCTACTGGAGGACATTTGTGTCAGTGTGGGATTCAATGACAGCTCCTAATTTGCAATCATCTGCATATTTAGTCAGCCAGAGACCACAGACATTGGCCTTGACTTCAGAGAAGAAAATGCTATAAAGGAGAGGTCCAAGGACTGATCTCTGAGGGACTCTACTTGTGACTGGTCTCTTTTTAGAGGTGGACTCCCTAATTCTAACTTCCAGAGTCCTGTCTGTGAGCCATTTGGCTATCCACTAGGTAACATATGAGTTTGTACATAACCTATTGAGTTTGTCAAAGATGCCTGAGTAAGTTATTTTGTCAAATGCCTTGGCCAGGTCAAGGTAGGCAGGGTGAATCATTTTGCCTTGGTGACCCTCTCAAAGAAATCCACCAGGTTGACTAAGCATGATCTGCCCCTTGATGAAACCAAATTGGGTTGGATTCAGTGTCTGGAGGTTTACTATATCACTATTGATCATTTCCATAATAATTCTTTCCATGGCTCTACATATAAAACTAGTTTGAGTTATGGGTGTGTAGTTTTTAGAGTATGTAGATGGCCCATCTTTGTGCAGAAGGATGACTGTTACAGTACTCCATTCATGAGGCACGAATTCTGTTTGGAAGCTAGAGTTAAATAGCAGTTCCAGAGGCCCTGATAGGTCATGTGTCATGCTATTTAGAAGTCATCATGAGATATTGTCTGGGCCCATTGATGCAGTGTTCCCTAGTGATAGCAGGGGAAGTTATATTTGATGGTATTTCCTGAGGGAAGGTTGAGAGGGAGAGAGGGGTAAAGTTGAAGCTGAATTTATCAGCCAGTAGGTACTGTGTATTGCTTTTGTGGTTGTGGACTTAGCTAAAGAATGCCTTGTGGTTTTCCTTGGCCTGGGAGGCCAAATTCACCTGAAATTTGACCTTGGTAGACTTTATTTTTCCTCTGAAATGTTTGTTTAGTTTGAAAAAAGTGCTTTTATCCTACTGGGTGCTGCACCTCATCATTTTTGCCATGATTTTCTTCCTCCTGTTATACATCCGACTGATGTTGTGATTCCACCAGGATGGATTGCTTTTTGAGTTAGTTCTGTACTTCTTCCTGGTTGGTACAGCTGCCTCTGTGCAGCTATTAACATGCTTGTACAGAGTTTCTGTGAACAGTTTTGCATAAGCAGCAGTGTTCTCTGGATTTTTGGGGGCTTTAAATGTTGCCAGGTTATCACTTAATAGCAGGAGGTTAGCCTTAGAGTTGTTCCTGAATATCCCAGGTTTAGCTGTGGGTCCAGATTTTATTTTTACTTCAAAGGAGGCTATTTTCTGGTCTGACCTTACCAGGGAAGACATTACAGTAGGGTGTGTGCAGCACTCTCCAATATTAGTAAGGACCAGATCAAGTATGGCTGCACCCCTGGTCAGTATATTGACTACCTGGATCAGGGAGTTTGTGTTTACAAAATCCAGGAATCTCTGTGCTTGTACACTTGGTGTTATAAAGGATCCCCAGTAAATAGTAGGGTAATTAAAGTCACCCATGAATATGGTATTGGCTTGGATGATTAGTGTTTCTATTAAGTTTAAATACATGGTATTGGCTTCCTAGGTCATAGAGGGGGACCTATAGATGGCAAAGAAGTGATACTGGATTTTGCCTAGGGAGCAGCTCAAGTGCCTTGTCCTGTTTCACCAGCCTTGAGGTGTATTTATTTTTGATGTAAATTGAGACATCTCCACCTTTAGTCCCTGTCTGTGAGGTAGCTGGTCTAAATGTGTGGAAGGCATTATAACCTTCCACTTTTGATGTGATCTCTGCGGCTTCAAACCATGTCTCACTGACTGCACAATCAGCATTCTCTAGGGTGAAGCGAGCTTCTAGGGAGTGGAGTTTTATTTTTGTGGGTATACGTTTCTCATACAGGGTCATGTTAAGTTTGCAGTTAGTTTTAATATGAGGTATTTGATGAGTTAGGTTTTGTGGGTATTTTATCTTGGTTGTTAGAGTCACATTGTTACTGTTAGACTGAACTTTATTTTGATTTTAAAGGTGCTTCCAATTTAAATACATATTATGCTTAGGTATGCTGTTTGTATAAGATGTATTGTTTATTTTAAGGTATGGGGAGTCTGTGAATGTTTGTGTGCGATCACAAATGTAATGCTATTGTTTAGAATTATAAGGTGCTAGTCGTTGAGATTGCCCAATGTGCTGTGTTTTGGTCAGTGTCACTCAAGATCGTTTGTAATATATATATATATATATATATATATATATATATATATATATATATATATATATATATATAAACTGAAATAACAGAAATTCAAGCAAGAGAGAGAAAGTTACAAAAACGCAGCACTCACCTTCTCTCTTTACTCTGTATCTAACAGTGATTGCAGAAAGCTAGTAACCTTCAGTGCGAAAGTAAATAACAAGAAATAGTAGGTTTTCACTCCATCAAACTCAAAATAAATCACCCTAGTCCAGCATGTTACTAATTTTAAAACTGTTTGTGAAATGCACTCTACCTTTGCATGAAACATCTAAAAATTAAGCCAAAACACTCATTCTTTTCTCTCCCCTTCAAGACATAACTATGATCTCAAAATTGCAAATAACATAAATAGTAAGCATTTACATGATTTGGTAGAGATCATGAGATCAAAGTTTTGAAACTACGAATGCTTTAAATAGAGATCGCCATTCAGCATGGAACAGGAAATTTACTGTTCTCATTATTGTAGTCTGATCTCACAGTTAGTATATTTAATTAGTAGGGGATGTGGGGGGGGGTGCATAAATGCAAAACAATTATTTTACTTTTTTTTTATTGAAGTTTCAAACTTTCAAAATGTTGATGTTATGGTCTTGAACATATGAAGTTCAAAGATTTGAAAGTTTGAGCTTCCAAAGTAGATCAATATATATATATATATATATATATATATATATATATATATATATTTATATATATGGATCACCTTCATTTTGTCGACAGTTCATTTTACTGACACTCAACTCAGTAGGCCCAATTCACTGAAAGTTCATTTTTACTTCATTTTACTGACACTCATTTCGTCGACAATGATATATGGCCTATTCCCCACTGTAGAGTGACCCTGGAGTTAGAATAGATAGTAAGTGGGGGTGTGGGGGGCACAGCCCCCCACAATTGGGGGTGTGGTGGGCGAAGCCCCCCACATACTGGGGTTCTATAATTTTTTTTTTGGAAAGAGTTATTCATTGCACTTGTAAGACTACATCTGTATACTGTAAAACATTTATGATATGTGGGGGCTTCGCCCCCCACACCCCACCTTACTATCTATTCTAACTACAGGGACACTCTTCAGTGGGGAATAGGCCATATATCATTGTCGACGAAATGAGTGTCAGTGAAATGAAGTGTCAGTGAAATGAACTTTCAGTGAATTGGGCCTGCTGACTTAGTCGTCAGTGGAATGAACTGTTGACGAAATGAAGGTGACCCTTATATATATATATATATATATATATATATATATATATATATATATATATATAGGTTTACTATCATAAATTCCAAAGTAAAAATAAATAATGTCTTTATTTTCAAATTTATGCATCGAAATGAACATTTTCAATAATAGTAAACTCGAAAACAAGGTGTATTGTGAAAAATCGCTGAGACATTTTTTATTGATACACAGCACGCCCACCTTTCCCATAATCTCCTACCTACCTAACCAACACACAGTTATGGCCCCTGCCTGCCCCTTTGGGGGGCTGCCCCCCCACCCCCCGCTGCACCCCCTAATGGGGCTGGCCCCCCACCCCTAACTTAATATTCCAACTCCGAGATCGCACTACAGTGAGGAAAGGGATGCATTTCCCTAACGCACTGTACCCGCGATCCTCCCATGACCGAAGTTAGAATTGCGAATGCACAGTTCATTCGGCCATGTCACTGCCGTAATATGAAGTATTCGAACATCTGATGTTCGAATACTTCATAGCCGTGCAAATGCACGTCGCCATAATGATAACAAACCTATATACATATATATATATATATATATATATATATATATATATATATATATATATATATATATATATATATATGTGTTCCCTTTATAATTTCGAAATACTGAAATCCCGACTTTCAGTATTTCGAAATTATAATACCGAAGCCTTAAAATTCAAAAAAAACACCAGAAGCTGGAAATTCAAAATGCCGAAGTTCGGAGCCTCTGGTGTTGCGGTGTGTGATTGCATAGCTGTAAGTGTAGGTAAGTATGTATGAGTGTGTTGGTTAGGGGCTTTTGTGTATGTTAGTGTGTGTTTTGGCTGTGATGTGTGTGTGCAAGGAGCTGTGACATGTGTGTGTGTGTGTGAGTTACCTTTCTGTGTGATTGTGCAATCATGGAGTTAGTACATATAAGTGGGGGGGTTGCGGTTTGTGAATGCATAGGTATAAGTGTAGGTAAGTACGTATGAGTGTGTTGGTTAGGGGCTTTTGTGTATGTTTGTATGTGTTTTGGCTGTGATGTGTGTGTGCAAGGGGCTGTGAACTGTGTGTGATTGTGAGATCTCAGAGTTAGTATATATAAGTAGCCCCCACATGGGGGGAGCAAGGCGGCTTGCCTCCCTTCTTGTTTACAGTGTAGGATTGCTTGTTTGATTGTGGGGGGAGATGGTGTGTATATCTGTGTGTGTGTGGTGTATTTGCACTGTAGGTTCGCTGTTTTAAATTTCGCAGTTATGGGGTTTCGGTATTTAAAGGTTTCGGCTATAGAATTTTGAAATATTGAAATTTGGGATTTCAGTATTTTGGGATTCTATAGTCAGCCCATTTATATGGGTCACCTTCATTTGACATAAAGTTCATTTGCCCGACAGAATTTTCAGGCAGCCCAATTGCATGACAGTTCATTTGCCTGACAGTTCATTTGCCTGATAGTTCATTTGCTCGACAATTAGAAAAAGGCAAATAAAAGATATATGTCCTTTTCCCCATGGTAGTGCAATCGTGGAGTTAGAATATATAGTAAGGGGAGTTTGGGGGGGTGATAAAAAGTGTGCACACCCCCTTTTAAAATGCCAGGTTTTTGTGATATAAAAAATTGAGACCACAATAAATCATTTCAAAACATTTCCCACCTTTACTGTGACATTTAACCTGTACAATTCAATTGAAAAACAAACAAATCTGTTAGGGGAAAAAACATACAAAAATAAAAAATGTACAATATGCTGGTTGCATAAGTGTGCACACCCTTAAACTAATAATTTGTTGTGTGTGCACACCCTTAAACTAATACTTTGCTGAAGCACCTTTTCATTTAATTACAACATTCAGTCTTCTTGTGTAGGAGTCTACTTCCTTGAAAAAGTGCTCCAAATCTGTCAGATTGCAAGGCATCTCATGTGCACAGCCCTGTTAAGGTCACCCCAGAGATTTTCTATTAAACTTAGGTCTGGGCTCTGGCTGGGGCATTCCAAAACTATAATTTTCTTCTGGTGAAGCCATTCTTTTGTTGATATGGATGTATGCTTGAGGTCATTGTCATGTTGAAAGGTAAAATTCCTCTTTATCTTTAGCTTTCTAGCAGTTGCCTGAAGGTTTTGGGGCAAAAGTGACTGGTATTTGGAACTGTTCATAATTCCCTCCACAGTGACTAAAACCCCAGTTCTAGCTGAAGAAAAGCAACTCCAAAGCATGATACTGCCACCACCATGCTTCATCATGGTGATGGTTTTCTTTTGGTGATGCGAAGTTTTGTTTTTGTGCCAAATGTACCTTTTGGAATTGTGGCCAAAACATTCAGCCTTAGTCTCATCAGACCATAACACATATTCCTGCATGCTTTTGGGAGACTTGATGTATTGTTTTGCAAATTTTAGCTGGGCCTGGATGTTTTTCGGTGTAAGAAAAGGCTGCTTTCTTGCAACCTTACCCATTGTCCAGACATATGGAGAATACAAGAGATTGTTGTCAGATGTAGTAGACAACCAGTACTTGCGCGAAATTCCTGTAGCTCATTCAGTGTTGCTGTAGTTCTCTTGGCGGCCTCCCTGACCAGTTTTCATCTTGGCTTTTCATCAATTTTGGAGGGACATCCAGTTCTTTGCAACGTCACTTTTGTCCCATATTTTCTCCACTTTTTGATGACTGCCTTCACTGTGTTCCATGGTATATCCAATGATGTGGACATTTTTTATACCCATCTCCTGACTGATACCTTTCAACAATGTGATTCCTTAGATGCTTTGTGAGCTCTCTGTGAACCATGGCTTTTGCTGTAGCAGACAACTGAGTAAATGTCAGGAAAATCCTATTAGGACAGCTGAACTTTATTTGGGATTAATCAGAGTCTCATTAATTGGTGGCAGGTATGTACCCAAGCAGACTGAATGCTGTAATTAAATCAAAAAATGCTTCAACAAAGTATTAGTTTAAGGGTGTGCACACACAACAAAGTTCATAGGTTCATACAAAGTATTAGTTTAAGGGTGTGAATACTTATGCAACCAGCGTATTGTACATTTTTTTTTATTTTTTATATTTTTCCCCTAACAGATTTGTTTATTTTTCAATTGAACTGTACAGGTTACAGGTCACATTAAAGGTGGGAATAGTTTTGAAATAATTTATTGTGGTCTCATTTTTTTATATCAGAAATACCTGGCATTTTAACAGGGGTGTGTAAACTTTTTATATCCACTGCGTATGTACATATGTGTATATATATATATATATATATATATATATATATATATATATATATATATATATATATATATAAGGGTCTAAGTCAGAAGAATGAGTTTTCAGAAATTCAAAATTCATATGGTTGAGAAAATATTATTGAGTTTCCAAAAACCTAACCTTAAAAAAATACAGAAAAACATAAAAATCTACCTTTTTACAGGGAAGGCAAACCCCCTGCACCCAGCCCCCTGCCCCCAGCACCACCAGCAAATTATGCATACCAACTCCGAGATCACACTACAGTGGGGAAAAGAATAAATTTCCCAATCATCACTGTACCATAATCTGCATTCAAAAATTTTAGGTTTTCAAAAACACAATCATATGGTCTTGACCATGTGAATTTCAAGTTTGTGAAAACTTGATCATCTGATAGGGACCCATATATAGTTTCATGTCCCTCAGTTACAGGACACAGAGGTAAAAAATATATATATATTAGTGACTGTTTTACATAGGAAAGCACAGCTAGAATGTATGTCGAAACTGCATTGGCAGTGATTTATTTGTCGTTAAGGAATTTCTTTCTTATTGTTTGGGTGAATATGGAGTTGGAATATAATTCTGGGGAGAATGTTTCCCACAAATAACATATAAGTGAGCTTTTTCTGCTGCAAAAAATGGTTGCAGTTTTAAGATTTTGCCATTTTGGTGTTTCAGACATTTGTGTTCAACAAAGAAACAGTATATCTAAACCACAGTCAAAGACTTTGTTAGAAAAAACTCAACTCAAGTACAAGCTTTTCATATTGCCATGCACTTTTTCAATTATTTAAAAAGAATAAACAAAAACAACTTTAAATAGCCATGGCGCAACTGACTATTATCTTCTTGAAGGACACTGTTTCAGTAATGATTCATGAGTATGCTTTCATTCAGACCTGGTCCAGATACACTATTTAATAATGTAATTCACTTGCATTATTTACATTCAGCCATTTTATTAATGTCACCACATCTAACTGATGTTTATCATCATCTTCTTTTGGCTGTTCCCATTAGGGGTCACCACAGCGGATCATCTGTTTCCATTTCTTCCTGTCCTCTGCATCTTGCTCTGTCACACCAACCACCTGCATGTCCTCTCTCACCACATCCATAAACCTTATCTTAGGCCTTCCTCTTTTCCTGTTACCTGGTAACTTCATCCTTAGCATCTTTTTCCCAATATACTCTGCATCCCTCCTCAGCACATGTCCAAACCAACATAATCTTGCCTCTCTGGCTTTGTCTCCAAACATTCCAACCTGAGCTGACCCTCTAATATACTTATTCCTAATCCTGTCCACCCTCGTCACACCCAGTGCAAATCTTAACATCTTTAACTCTGCCAAATCCAGCCCTAACTCCTGCATTTTTGTCAATGCCACTGTCTCCAACCCATATAACATAGCTGGTCTCACTACCCTCTTGTAGACCTTCCCTTTCACTCTTACTGGTACTCGTCTGTCACAAATCACTCCTGACACTCTTCTCCACCCAGTCCATCCTGCCTGTACTCTCATCTTCACCTCTCTTCCACACTCACCATTACTCTGAACTATTGATCCCAAGTATTTAAACTCATCCACCTTCGCCACCTCTACTCCTTGCATCCTCACCATTTCTCTATCCTCCATCTCATTCACACACATATACTCTGTCTTAGTCCTACTGACCTTCATTCCTCTTCTCTCTAGAGCATATCTCCATCTCTCCAGGGTCTCCACTACCTGTTCCCTACTCTCACTACAGATCACAGTGTCATCTGCAAACATCATAGTCCACGGGGACTCCTGTCTGATCTCGTCTGTTAACCTGTCCATCACCATTGCAAATAAGAAAGGGCTCAGAGCTGATCCTTGATGTAATCCCACCTCCACCTTAAACGCATCCATCACTCCCACCACAGACCTCACCGCTGTCACCCTACCCTCATACATATCCTGTACCACTCTTACATACTTCTCTGACACTCCTGACTTCCTCATACAATACCACAACTCCTCTCTAGGCACCCTGTCATATGCTTTCTCTAAGTCTACAAAAACACAATGCAACTCCTTCTGACCTTCTCTGTACTTCTCCATCAACACTCTCGGAGCAAACATTGCATCTGTAGTGCTCTTTCCCGGCATGAAACCATACTGCTGATCACTAATCATCATGTCCCTTCTTAACCTAGCTTCCACTACTCTTTCCCATAACTTCATGCTGTGACCGATCAGTTTAATCCCTCTGTAGTTACTACAGCTCTGCGCATCACCCTTATTCTTAAAAATCAGTACCGAAACACTTTTTCTCCATTCCTCAGGCATCCTCTCACTTTCCAAGATTTCATTAAACAATCTGATTAGAAACTCCACTGCCATTTCACCTAAACACCTCCATGTTTCCACAGGTATGTCATCTGGACCAACAGCCTTTCCATTCTTCATTCTCTTCATAGCTATCCTTACTTCCTCCTTGCTAATCCATTGCACTTCATGATTCACTATCCCCACATCATCCAACCATCTGTCCCTCTCATTCTCTTCATAACTGATGTTTATACTGACTCCTAATCATTAAATGTAAAGATATGATTATTACCAGTTGAAGCAACATCTTTATACAAAGCACTTGCATCATCTTTCCTTCTGATACTAGATTAATGGTATATAATTCTTTCCTTAATTTATTTTATTTGAATTACTGACATAAAACACAGAGCACATGGTATAACTTGCTAAAGTTGTTGAAGTCTGTTTACGTTCATACACTTTTGTGTTCAGTTACGTGGTTCATCAGTGTTGTGTAAACTGACATTTCATAGAGGAACCATTCAAAAACATTGCTAAAAAGCCTGCAAGCTTGTTTCAGTCTTCACTGGATTGACTAATGAACGATAACCTTGTCATAAGTGGTATCAAATCCCCTACATGGTAATTAGGGCAAAAAATTACTTTCAGATGCCCATTCCCTAAAATAATATAAAAGCCTCCACTTCCGTAAGGCCTTTAGTAACCATACAGAAGTATCTTGGTTTAAACTTAGATCAGGATCATTCCTTCACCCATCACAGAGGTCAGATGGCTGATAAAACACTACAATGACTAAAGCCGGTTTATACAATTTCACATCTATTAACCCTTAAGGGGGAGAAAGGCAAACACAATTTATATGCTTAAACTAGGCCATTTTTTACCCATGACAAATCTCAAATCTTTCTTATTACACTTGTGTTTTACACTCTGACACTAACAAATTAGGTCACTTTCTAACTCACTCTGATATATGGAATATACCTATTTTACTTTACAAAAATTAATGTAGTTACCTCTCGCTGCCAGGGCTACACTAATCCTCAACTTATTTACATTTAGACTTATGTTTAACAGATGTTTTCCCTTATTTTTAAAGTATATACCAGAGATATTACATATCCCAACAGATCCACTGCTGTTATTGCCCTCCTTTTTAAAATGACTTCAAGGAATTAACACAAAAGTTGCCAACTCATCTGAAGAAAGAATATAAATGCAATTGCATCCATGTTCAGAATCATGACACTATTTATTTTATTTGATTTACAGTTTGTTAACCCATTTAGCCCTGCTGAACAAAATCACTTCCAGAGAGGAGAAAGAAAAGAAACGCATTAAAAAGTAACATTATTTTTAAAAAGTCAGAAAGAAATGCAAAGAAAATAGAATGCCATTTAAGTAATGTTCTGAGAAATTATTGAAATATCGATTTACTCCAGTGCAGTCTGCATATTAAAAACACAAAAGCAATATTTTATTAAAATGACTTGAAAAGGAATGACTGCCATTATCATATTATCTGGAGGAGTTGAAAACAAAATAAAGACATCAGAGTGGCAATGCAGTATTAAGTAGTTAATTACAAATATATATACCAGAATGATAGTTAACATATGCATGAGCTGAAAATAAAAAAAAATAATAATTATATACGACTGTTTGGTTCTACAGTAAGGAGTGTTGAAATAAAGAAACAAAAAGCACAATTGAAATCATATTATTTAGCAGACAAACCAATTGATATGATGAGTGAATTATGTTGATTATATTACTTATAAAGTTAAGTAGTTAGTGACTGAATTTGGGATGTTTTACTATCTTTGTGAAATGAGTTTTACAGGATTATTTGACATCTTATTTCACTTTTTAACAATTACTACACATTTTTTAAATCTTTGTAATATTTTAAGGACAACATTTATGTATGGTCCTTCATTTATTCAGTATTCAAAGTTTTAATCAGCTGGGACACTGGGTATTTAACATTTTATCAGTAATTATCATGTCATGTGATTTGGTGGCCTTTATAACTCATGTGATTTGCTTAGCTTCATGGTTCTGATGAACTCCTAACATTTTGACAAGAATGAAAGCTGCTGACCATTTGCTATTTTGAACAAATTAGTTTGGTTTTTAAACTGAATGTTTCTCGCCGTTTTTTTTTTTTTTTTTTTGCTTGCTCTATACTGAGTGAGTCATTCTTTGGTTCTGTGAGTTACTCTGTTCTTCAAGGCTGTATAGTCACACTTTTTTTTGTTTGGGGGGTTGAAAGCTAGGAAGAAGGCAAGAGGAAATGAGGACATCCAGCAAAGAAGTAGATGGGTTGTGAGAAAGAAGATCTGATGCAGTGAGAAATGTCTATCAAAGAAGTTGAGAGTAGAACTGAATCTAGAGGTAGTGATAGTAGGTGTGGCCTCCACTCCCATGTAGAAAATGGAAAAACAAGGTTGATGATTTTGATTATTTTGTTAGCCATGTTTCTTCTGCTTACATTGTATTGTAAGGGCATAACTGCTTACTTATTGGCTTGGATCGTGGTTTAAAAGGGTCCCTGGATAAGTCCACCTACCCAATTAACAAAGTTTAAATAAATAATAAAATAAGAAATGGCATTTAGCAATATTATGTACTTAAGAAGTAACAATACAGTAAATATCTTGTAAGAACACAATAGGATATGCAAACTGCACAGAATGCAGGAGACCAGTATTGTGCAAATGCAATGAGTCATGTATAATGCATACTTAGTAAGCAACAGAGAAAAACTTATAATAGGCAAATTTGCTTTATGTGACACCAGTTGGAAACCAACTTAAAAAAATACTATGTCCAACATGAGGTATGCTTTAGTCATAATTAACCATTATTATTATGAAAGATGCTCTTATTAACTTTGTTCCTATGCTCCAGTAGTTTTCTCTTGAAAAAAGGTGTATGGCTCAACAGATTCCTAGAGATGTTTATTTCAATAGCCCAGGAGATTTAGCCACCTGTGGGAATGCATTTTTCCCCAGAAATAGATTAAAGGAATGAGGATACAAGTCTAATCCCAAAGCTGGTTGAATGAAAGCTATAGGATTGACCTGTTATGTTGCATTTCTTGGAGAGGAGGTGGTAGCGTTGGTTTGGGAGTTAGAATTTAAGTGAAAGTGATGCACATGCTGAAACTGACATCCAACTAATATTGGAGAGACATATATAGACACCTTTCCACTAGCCAGAGAAATACAGTTAGCTTTTCTATAGCTATTTTTTGGGGGGTGTTGCATTTACAACATTTTTTCTTTTTACTACTAAGCAAGCTGCATTGGTGGTAGATTGTTTTGAGGTAGTCCTTGTAATATGAGTGGACAAAAAGAGAGGCATAACATCCACATGGAGAGATCAATTAAGGGTAGAAAAATTATAATCAACTTTACTGATGAGGGAAACAGATATACCCAAAGAACGGATTCTATGCCACCACTACTTTGAAAGAACTGATGCTAAGGAGGTTTTATGCAGACTAGACTCAAAATGCCCCATAAGACATATATCCTGCAATTCATATAATATCATCCACACACAAATCCAAATTTAGCCAATAATGAAAGAAGACTGTGATCAGTCATTTTAAATGCTCTTCTAAGGTCATCAGAAACTGAACTGACAATTGATGTGTTTGCTTAAGCCTGCAGTCAGCTGAAGGATAGTGGTGCAGGGTGTGTCTGGTTACCTTATCAACATTTAACTAAAATCTCTGGAATAGATCCTGGCCATGAAAATTTATCTTGACACCATTCCACTAAGAACTCAGTTGCTAATCCTGGGTGTGTATACTTCTCTGCATGCAGCTAAGGACACTATAACAGAAGATAGATATACATTACAATCAATCTTTTGCAAATGGCTATGGAGTCTAGTTATGAAATAAGATAAGAACTATGTAAAAGAGCATGCACATCTATCATTGCAGAACTCAGTTAAGGATTCAGTTATGGGCATGTATACTTATTAGCTGAAGACTCCCATATGGTTTCTCTTCATACAGCAAGACGTGTACAACAGCAATAGATGACTGTGATAATTGTATATGTGCACTATAAGTGCATAGGTGTTTACTAGGCTAATGACCACAAGGGCCTTTTTAAGCCTAGACATCCATCCCAATCTCTGACAAGTTTTGATACCCTTGATAAGTGTAAGCGTGGGCCTGGGAGATGAACCATTTACAGGTTACCTGTTTGCATTAGAAACATAAGTGCCAAACCATGGATGAATTTCTAGTTTCCCATCCAACTGTCCAAGTTGCACTTGAATTGGGTTAGGGAGGAACTCTGCTTCCCATGGATGGGGACCCTGTTCCATAGACAGGGTAGTCTCTAGGATACATACCTATCTTTCCAGCAGGTCCTATTTATATCACAGTTAAGGTGTAAGTCTTTGGAATGGGTAATTCTGGTGCTGTTTGTTTTGTGGATATGCAGGAGGTCCATCAGAGTAAGAGTCTGACAATACCCTGTATGCCAGGCATAGATCTCCCCTTAAAAGCTGGTAGGAGACAGAATACAGGGATAAGGACTCGAGGCAGTCTGCATAGGACATATTACTTATGCCATGTATTGTTTTAGTAAGGAACCTCTATGGACATTCCAGTTGTTGGATTTGCTTGGTTAAGTACATACCAAAGGGGGCATTGTACACAATGATAGCTCCGATGAATGTCAAATGCAGTGGAACAGTGATTTCCTTGGACTTAGATGCCATACCTCTGTTTATAAGTTGCATAACATAGAATGACTTCCTCACCACTGTACACACATGATGATCAAAGGCTAGATTGCTATCTATTTCAAGGATCTAGGCAGGAATTTCCATTCTGTATGTTAGTCTAATACTGTTGCCCTCTTTACCCACATCATTTATAAATATGCTCAAGTCACAAAATGTTGCTCTTATACACATAGGGGAGGGACATATTCAAAACCGTTGCTACTTTAACTATATGTGCCTATTTTTAGAGATACATTCTTCTAGTGTAAGCAAGTTTTCCATAGCTCTGTGCTAGAAACAATGATTTAGACAGTTCCCAAGTGATGATTAGAAAAATGTATCCATATGAGTGCACTGAGTATGCCTATCTACACTCTTGATCTATACATAGACTTAGCTAAGAAGAGTCCACTGGATATGGGGCAGCTCATGTCAGCCCTCATTTAAATAATATTTAAGGGACAGTAAATTTGTTAGTACCCATCCAATCATCTAGGTCCCATTTCCTAGTAGAATACTCAACAGTCAACCCAAGGGGCCTTTTTAAGCCTAGCTATGTTTCTCAGTCAAACTCTACTTGTATCATGATTACAACACTGCAGATGAGACTCAAATAAGCCCTATCTTAGGACCAGTACCTTATCCATTAGAGCACTGGGGACTGGGGCAATCATGTATCACACTACCAAATATGCAGGGCATTCTATCCCAGAGGTGGGAGAGGCACTGTGTAATGAATATGCCTCTCAGTCCTGTTTTATTTGTCAACTGGTGAAGATTTAAGTTTGTGTTATACTTGGTTCCATTTCCTGATCTGGCACCCTTCAAGTATAAGTTGAAGACTACAAAACAAATAAACAAAAAAGGTCTGATCTGGATCTGACTGGTACTCTGACCCTAAGCAGCATGCCAGATGCCATTTCTGTGCCCATCAACTCAAACCTGGCGAGAAAAAAAAAAGGTCCTGGTCTTTCTACTTTTGTCTGTAGCAAGACTCTTATCTGCAGTCCTGACTACAAAAACAGCACTCATTTATGTACAGTCATTCAGAACTGCTGTAAGAGAAATTAATAATGTCACCATACTACTGATCTCTATGTATCCTCAGTCATATCCCCATTGCACATTGTGTGGCTGCTCCCCTATGTCCCACCCTAATACATGTGGAGATACAAGACATCTACACAGTAGGGAAATGTATGCCAGTTCTGCACTGCAGCAGGCTGTGCCCCTTAACACCTTGACCATGGGGTGACCACCTCCTTTGCAATTAGACCAGCATTAGTAGCAATAAGGTAGCAGTAAATAGGCAAATAGCCATTATTCATCATTCTTGGCAGATCTACTTATGTCTTTTCAGTAGTACTACTGTCTCCTTTAAAATCTCCTTTAAAATCTCCTTTAAAAAACCCTACTGAATTTAAAAACTAAACATGTGCCTAAACCTACTCTATAATGAAATATCAGAATTCATTTATGACTGCAGTGCCCCTGACATTGATGGAGTCGTAAGCTTAACTAAAAATTCCATACCCATTTGGAAAAATGCATAGAGCCAACAGTCCATATCAGAACCAAGTGTCATAGTCATAGGAAATTCGACATAAGCCATTCAGGGGTAAATAAATTCTACAAAAAGCAAGGAACTACATAAGTTATACTCAGATTTAAATCCCCTCTTCTCAATGAAATAAACGTAAAAACACCATTGGGTCCAGAAATGGAACTCATAAAATATGAATGGCAAAGATAATAATAAAACCTTATTTAGATATGTTAGAAAATTAATAAAAAGCATATGCTACATTACTCTGAACTTATATAAAAAATAATGCCTCCTACTCTCACCCAATAGACATTGCTAGTTTCATTGCAAACAAAATCCATGCCAGCTTTTCTATAAAACTTTTATTCAAAGCCCTGAATTTCCTGAATTTCTTACTCCCCACAATTATCTCTAAAGATGATTTATTAAAAATATAGATAACACTAACAGTACTTTCTCTGTGGGTCTGCCAATATACATGGCTGCATAATTAATAGTGTTAAAAGATGTCCTTGCAAACCTAAGCCTTAAACTGTTTAATATATGTTAACTATTGGTTTCATCTCTGCTGAGTGATGTATTGCAATGGAGATTTGCATCAAAAAGGATGGCCTTACAACTGACCCAGATAATTACAGACCTACCAGTCTTACAAGTGTCTTCTACAATGCTGTAGAACAAATTCTAATTGACCTCATAAGCGACCATCTCATAACTCTTATTAGATTTGATACAAAAAGTTTGGCTTTGTTAAGGATAGATCCTGTCTACTGAATTTCGTAAATTTCTTCAAAATGGTTATGGAAGCCGTACTGCATATCTTGACCGGGCAGAAACCTTCAACAGTATTTCCCAAGCTGATACCATACAGAAGTTAAATTCTTTACAAATCACGCCACATGTAGTAAGATGGACAGCAAACTAGCCGAAATACAGACCCCACACAGTGCATGTTGCAGGTGCCTCATCAGGAAGTATGAAAGTAGCCAGTGGTGTCCCTTGTGGCTCAGTACTGTGACCTCACCTTTTTTGGTCTTTACTTCTCAGATCTCCAAATAGGGACTCAAGTCATCTGATGAGCAAAATTTTCAGACAACTGCAAACGGGATTTTCATTAAACTACTATCTTTCATCCAAAGACTCCACAATGAACTCTTCCTAATAAACTCTAGATGTACTAAAATTAGGCTCAAATTAAATGCTAAAAAGAGTAGCATTATCACTGTTAGTAGGAAACCACTCTCCACATCATACTGTACAAACAACACAGCACTACAAATCAAAGAGTAGTTAGGGATCTAAGAAATTAGGTTGATAATGCTTTATCTTTATGTTGCAATGTTTCTTAGGGGAATCCTTTTATTTTGCATTTAATTGCCAAAGAAATATCATTATGGTCTAAAGAGACAATCACTCCCTTATAGTCAGCATTGAGCAAGCCAGTTACTGAGCACAATGCCCTCTTTAAAACATATCTTATTAAGCATGTCAAACAAATGGAAAAACATCCAAATGTTCCTAACCAAAAAAGCAAAAAAAAAAGAGAAAAAAATCACAAGCCTAACATCCTTGAGCTATCAAGAGAGGCTGGATGCTCTGCTCTATCCCTTTTTTCAGTGACTTCAGAGGTTATCTAAACAATCCTGAGTTGGTTTGCAAGAAAATATTTATTTTGATTTATATTACATTTCTACTACTGTTTTCCACTGTTCGCAGGAAGAACGAGTTTGTAGGCAAGAGGATTTGCTTCAATTTATATGTTGTTTTAGCTGAAAGTTTATTGTTAGAAGGAATAAGTTTTAGACAGACAAACTCTAGCAATCTCAAGAGGTCTAGTCAGCTATAAATTCACAAAGACTGCAGAGAGGGCAATCCAGAGTTTATCTGAAACAATCCTGTGTTGGTTTATAATTTATTGATCTTTACTGTTAAAAAAGGTGCAACTGTAAGCGATGGTGAGCAGAAGCTGCTGCAAGCCCAGCTTTTATGTAAATTTCATAACTGGTATAGTTAGAACAATCACTTTTTTCCACCTAATTTAATATTTAGTTGCATATTCTTTATGTGACTTTTCACAATAAAAGTTGATTTAAAATCTCTATGAATTCTGTGGTAACTGATTTGATTATACTTTTATTTTAGAAATCATTATTCATTTGCAGCTGAAAGTGGGTTCCTTAAATGAGTATGCTATTAATGATTTGATAAAGCACAAGAATCCTGTAAAGTGTACTAAATGCTATGTATATTTAAAGGTAACACCTGATAACACTGGTGATCTGTGTTTGTCATGTCAAAAGTTGGATGACTTGCTTACCATTAGTAGTAGTAAATCTAGACTTACTGATGACAATAGCACTTGTACAATTGGCACGGCCTGGAGAACTGTTGTTATATATATTAACGACTGGACTGATGACATAAATAATGATAGGCAAAGATAAAATAGAACACTTTTAGGAAATGAAGTATCTATTATCAGAAAAGATGACTCAACCCCTATTGAACCACTGACAACTTTATAATTCAGAATACAAGTATGTAGCAATCTGAGGACTCACAGCATAAAGAAGAAAATAAAAAATAAAGAAAGGACAATTTCACAACAAATAAAGAAGAAAAAGAACTTGATTCATTTCTTTAAATCAAAGAAAATATATACTGAAAAGGGCGCTGCTTTGTTATGTAGCAAACAGATTACAGGGACTGATAACATTTTTCTATTAGAAAGCATTCAGTCTATAAAAAAGACATAATTTTTCCAAAAAAAAAAGGAATGTAGGAAAAAAAGAGGCAAGAGGCAGGTGAAAAGGGAGAAATCAAAACTGAATGTAGAAAGACTGAATATAATTACTGTAAGAAAAAGATGTGAAAGAAGTTGACCACATGGCTCAAGTTGTGTATGTACAAAGCCAGCTGGGAAAGAATTGTCTGTTTGTAAATATAATAACCAATGAAAACAGTGGGATTAATAAGACTAATGGTGATGAAGATCATTCCTTTGTAACCTATAAACCTATGAACCTATGAACCTATGAACCTATGAACAGTTGATAGAGCAGATACTATGGAATTAGAAGTTGAACATTCTTCAGACTTAGTCAGAAAAGACGTTCTTGTAATTGAAATTTAACTATTGGAGGAACTGATACTTACATTTGCAGAGAAGATAATGAACATCTAGTAGTGTTAAGCTTGAAGGAGTAAAACAGCCTTAATGTTAGGAAGTGTCAATCTATTTTTATTCATGTTAGTAGAAAAGATCTCATCCACAAGCACTCTCTGTCCATTAGTAGGGAACTTACAGCCCTCTTAGATACCATAGCTTGTTCAGGTGTTAGGATGCATTTTTCACAAATCACATATAGAAAAGAGAGTCAGATCATCATCATCATCATCATCATCATCATCATCATCAGCCTCCTTTTTCCCATTTTTCTATATGGGGTCAAGGTATCGTGTTAACTGTTGCCATCTCTTTCAATTCTATACCACATTCCTGCCTTCTTCAACACTTCTGCCTGACTGTCACAGATCTTCTATCACATAATCCATCCACCTCTTTGCTGGATGTCCTTGTTTCCTCTTTCCTTCTTCCTGTCTGTCCCACATCTTCTACAACAAATTGTGTTCTACTTTTCTGCATAGGTCTCTGCAACCACATAATCTGTTCTCTTTGATCTTTTCTGTAATTGGAGCTACCTTGGCTTCTGCTCTTCTGTCCTCATTTCTTCGTCTGTCCCACAGTGTGCATCCTACCTCCCTTCTCAGTCACTTCATTTCCTCATGTGCTGCTCTTCCCTTGCTGCCCAGGTTTCTGTGCCATACAGTGATACTGGTCACACCACTATCTTGTACACTTTACTTTTCAGCTTCTTTGGTATTCTTCTGTCATTCGCTACACCTGAGACTCTATGCCAGTTGGCTGCAGCTCCTCTGAGTCTAGCTTTGACCTTTTCATTCAGACTTCCCTTCTCCTCAATCACCCCTCCTAGATACTTGGCTATTACGTGTTCCAATGTCTTCCCTTCTATCGTAATTCTCAGCTTCTTCTGATTTCCCCATTTGCTGTCATTACCATTGTCATATATGTGCTTAGTCTCATCTCATGTGCCTTAAGTTTTGCATTCCATTCCCCTATCCTTTGCAGAAGTTCTTGCTCAGAGTCTGCCTGTAATGCCACATTGTCTGCATACAGCAACTTTATTGAGCTGTCCTCTCCAGCCTGTTTGCTAATGTAGTCCATTACCAGTATGAACAGCAGTGTGCGTAGAGCTAAATCCTGGTGCACACCCACTCCCACTGGGAACCCTTCTGTGAGACCAAACACTGTATGTATTTGAGTCATTGGGTCCTTGTACATAGCCAACACTAATCTACCAATGTTTCTTGGACTTGAACCACTGCAGTCATGCCCAAAAGAGAGTCATGTCACCATGAATACATTTTTTTAAGTAAATACCTACATGAAAAAACATGCCCTCTTTTAAAAATGGAAATGTGTACAGCAGCTGACCCTAATTTTTGCGCACACATGTGTATAGACAGGATGGCGTGCACCTGTCAAGATCAGGGAAGATAACTTTTGCAGCAGATACTTTGCAATATGTAAAACACAAAGCAGGGTTTTTGCCAGGTCAAAAATTTAACATTTTACATATAGTGACACTTGATGCATCTCTCATGGCTGTTAATGTTAGGAACATTAATAATATTTTTTTTCCTTATTGGAAAATTTGCTACATTCCCACAAGATTGATGCTGTTTTTGTTTGTGAGACATGATTATAGAACAATGACTAGAAACCAGTTCTACCAGGGTATAAATGTTTTTACTATAACAGACATTCTAGTGAAAAATCAGGTGGAGCAGGTGGAGATGTTATGATAGGGATTAAAGCTGTTATGAGAGGTGATTATACATGATCACTGATAATAGCAGTACTGTAGATTGTATAATTGTGACAATAAAGACAACCCTGGAACATATAACAATTATTGGAATGTATAGGCTACCAAAATCAAATGTTGATGACCTAGAGGAATTCATACTTTTCTTGCATGAACTACACGAGGAAAGAATAATAGCGGTTGGAGAATTAAATTTACCAGAAATAGACTGGAGTAATATTGATTCAATGACATTAATAAGGACATTATTTACAATGTATGTTCAGTAATAGCAATTGCTTCAGACTGTAAAAAAGCCTACCAGGGAATGGAATATGCTTGACATTGTTTGTTTTCCTAAAGAAATTACTGTTACTTCATGTCAAGTCTTACTGCAGCTGATGCGCAGTGGTCATGAGGTTATAAATGGTAATTTATTGTGATATAATTCTGCCAAACTGAAATCTAAAGCAATGTAGAGAATTAATAACAGATTACATGGAAGCAAAACAGTCACTATGTAAAACTAACTGCAGCGATGTAGTCAGTGGAAAAGCTGCAGAAGGAATGCGGGATATTTGAAAGAGAAATCGTTTGAATGCAAAAAATACAAAAAAAAATGTTTAACATCAGGATCTAAGCACACAAGTTTAGGAGGCTAGATTTCCATAAGAGTAATATATTGATTAAGGTGAGAGACAAAAAAATATAAGAAATGGAAAAGAGGTTGAACTATGACTTTGAAAACCGAAATAAACAAGCTGGACTGACAAATTAAACATAATGTGAGACAAGACCAAGAAAACTTTGAAAAAAATGTATATCAAACTATTGGGTATAGTAGGAAACCATTTTATAGATATATACTGTATGGTAGGAGGAAAGACATACACATTGATGAACTGTGTTTAGATTCTCAAATGTATTCTCAGGCACAACCGATTATAGACATATTTACAAAAACTTATGCAAAGCAGTTTGGCCCCACAAAGGGGTTGATAAATTACCTTAGTGGCATCCAGGTAACCTCAGATACTGAAATCAAATTAGATTATATCAAAAAGGAACTGCACAAACTGGATCAAAACAAAGCACAGGGAGGATACAGAATTAGTACTAATGATTAGGAAATGCTTTGGCATGAGCTTACAGTAACATTGTATCTGCTATGTACTAGATAGTAGACATATGGGGAGATTCCTTAGGACTGGAGACATGTACTTATTAAACCTGCCTTTAAGGGAAAGGGAAGTAGAACAAACTGAAAATCATACAGACCTATAAGTTAACTTTCCTGTTGTGGAAAAATAATGCAGAAGGTTATATTGGATAAATTATTGTCAGAATTGGAAAGGCTGGAACTTGAAACCATATATCAGAATGCATATGTTGAAAATAGGTTCATAGTTTCATAGATTAGGACTGAACTAACAGCCCTTATGGGCCATTTTAAGTCTAGCCAAATAACCCTTGCAAGAATCAAATCCTGTACCTTGTGTCTGTAAGGCAAATATCTTAACCATTGTGCCAACCACCCTCTATTTATTGCTCCCTGTAACATGATTTTTTATAACAATGTAATAACAGCTGTGAATGAAAAATTGTGTTGTGATTTAATTTATATAGATATACTTCAGCATTTGATAGCATCATATAAATATGTATATATATATATATATATATATATATATATATATATATAGAGGATCCGTATATAGAAGATCCGTACTGTGTACCGAACGACTGTTACACCAAACTTTCGCGAAAGTGTTTTTCACTGAAAAAGCACTTTTGTGACATTGTGCTAAAAAATAATAAAAAAGTGGGGAAATGGATGTTGCTGAGATCGTAGCACAGTGGGCATCCCTTTTTCCCACTGTAGTGCAATCTCAGAGTGAGAATATAAAAGTAGGGGGGTGGGGGGCACAAACCCTCACATGGGGGTGCAGGAGGGCTTGCCCCCTGCGTAAACTTGAGTTCTGTGTTTTTTTTTTTTTTTTTTGCAAACTTTAATGAAGGTACTTTTTCGGTGTAAAGCACTTTAGCTAAACTGTGTTCGGCCGTTTTAGTTTCGGTGTTATGGGTGTTTGGTAGATAGTCCTAGATCTATACATATATATATATATATATATATATACATATATCTATATATATATACACACACACACACACACACACACACATATATATATATATGTGTGTGTGTGTGTGTGTGTGTGTGTGTGTGTGTGTGTGTAAAACTGATCAGTAAATTAGAACAATTAAGTATTGATGTGCTCGTGATAAGATGGATAACTGCCATTGGCTTTCATATAGGACATGGCATGTATTGTACAGCAATTGGACATGTGAATTTAGAGGTTATGGTCAGAGTGCCCCCCAGAGCTCTTTCCTAAGCCCATGCTCATTTATATCGTATTTTCATATTGCAAATGGGTAAATTGATTACATGTGCTACAGACAGGGTACTCCTAAAAAAGAACTTGAATAAATGGACAATTTGATCACCAGAGAACTATATGCTGTTAAATACATCAAAAACTAAGCATATGAGATTTGAGAGACATAAAATGACTATTCACAATTCATTATAGGATGAATTTGTATGGCCTGAGAGAGGATACTATCTAGGTATAATTGGTCATAACTCAATAATTTTGGAATTTCTATTTCTCTATGAATCTAAGTATTGATTATGCAATACAAATGAATGGGCTACCTCTGACAGGAGCTTTTTTGCAATTGATAATGTTTTTTTTCAAGTGCTATTCAACAGCTTGTGGAGAGGTCTACCTTGTTTTATCAACATTTCAAAACTTTGAAATCCATATGGCCGAAATCATATCATCAAAGTTTTGAAATTTCGAACACTTTGAATTGAGATTGCCATACAGCATGGAATGGGAGATTTACTGTTTTCCTTGCTGTAGTGTGATCTTGGAGTTGGTATATACAAGTATCAGGGGGTGTAAGGGGGTGCAGGGGGGCTTGGTAAAGTATTTTGTTTTTGATTGGTGTTTTTGTTGTATTTTCAAAGTTTCAAAACTTCAATCACATAGTCTTGGCCATATGGGTTTCGAAGTTTTCAAATTTTGAAAAAACAACATAGACCCATATACATACATATATATATATATATATATATATATATATATATATATATATATAGTTCCCTATCAGAAGCCTGAAACACTATAAGCCTGAAAATCAAAATCCTGAAACCAAAAGCCTGAAAATTCAAAATCCCGAAAACCCAAAATCCTGAAACTCAAAATCCTGAAAACACAAATAATGCTAATATGTCACTATAAAGACACTAATATCTACCAACTGACCCTGACCCTAACCCTAACCCTAAGGTCTGTCACTATCGCACACTCACCTGACCCGTGCCCTAACCCTAACTCACTTAAACCGCCCTTAACCCCAATATTTGTCACTATTGCATACATGCCTAACCTGCTCTAACCCTAACTCACTTAAACCGCCTAACCCTAACATAAAACCAACCGCACACTTACCTGAACCCAATGCATGACCTAACACCACAGGGCTAACAATAGCAAAGCCACAATGACGTCAGTATGTCCATTTTGTGTTTTCAGGATTTTGAGTTTCAGGATTTTGGGTTTTCGGGATTTTGAATTTTCAGGCTTTTGGTTTCAGGATTTTGATTTTCAGGCTTATAGTGTTTCAGGCTTCTGTTAGGGAACCATATATATATATATATATATATATATATATATATATATATATACACATACATATATATATATATATATATATATATATATATATATACATATACATATATATATATATATATATATATATATATATAGATATGAATTAAAAGAGTAGGGTACTTAATACTAATGCACAAAACTACTAATGTGAAAATGCTAATTTCTTCTGTAAGAAAAGTGTTTGCATGTTTACATTTTGGCTCTCTTGACTGTATACATTGAATACTAAAAGCAGTTCTAATAAACATAGTATTATTGTCTTATTTGGTCAATTAAAGCAACGGATTTATTATTTTTAAGTATTTAGTATATTGTTCATGTTTCTTCATTATGTATGAAAATTTACTGCATGTTAAAAATAATTAGATGTATCTAAATCACCAAGGCCGTTGATGAGGAGAAATCTGTGCACACACCCTATCTAGATTTAGCCAAGGCTTTTATCACTATCCCCCACCCAGACATAATTGACAAACTCACCCAGCTAGGTATTAACCCGTATATCATTAGATGGGTCACTAACTGGATCACTGATAGAACCCATATAGTCAAAATAGGGAAATCCACATCCAAAAGCAGACCTCTAAACAATGGTGCTTGTCAGGAATCAGTCCTGGGCCCTCTACTGTTTGGAATCTATTTCTCTGAAGTGCAAGCTATGACTAAAGGTCTGTGGCTGGCAAAGTTTGCTAATGACTGCAAACTGGGAGTGGTCAAAGAATTTCCAAAAAATGTCAACATCCTAAAAGAGGGTCTTGCATAAACAAATGACTGGTGCCAAAGTCATGGCCTTAAACTTAATGCAAAAAAATGTATTATTATCCCTTTCGGTAAGAGTGACATTCCTGCTATCTACCACATCAATAACAACACCCTTAGTATGCACTCAGTGGTGAGTGACCTGGACACACAGGTTGACAGCAACCTTACCATTGATCACCATGTCTCGACAGTTGTAAGACGGGCATTCTACATTTCTCCTCTCATAAGTAAGGGCATTGCCTCCAGAAAAAAAGAAGTTATAACCTCCCTGTACTTTTACCTCATCAGGCCAATAACTGAGTACACTGACCCTTTTGGTATGTACCTTCCAAGCACCTGCAGCAATTGGAGAGACCACAATGGTTTCCCACAAGGAAAATTCAAGGTCTTCAACATCTGTCCTATGTGGATCATCTGAAATCACTGTCACTGTATTCTGTTTCATACATTCTACTCAGAGGTGATCTCTGCCCTGCATATAAGGCAATCTTTGACCCTGATTTATTGGAAATGCTGTATATCCATAAATCAAAAGGTACACGGGTTACTCGCTCTAATGGCCTTAACCTGGTATGTGACATTAATAGAGCCTGCTGGAGGGACAGATTTGTCTCCCAGAGGTTACCACACCTTTGGGACAGACTCCCTGTTCATATCAAGTAGAGCACCTTGTTGGCCCTCTTCAAAAACAATCTGGATGATTGGATGAGTAACCGTAATTCACCCCAGGAGTTCCACCTATGTCCCTCTTGGACAGGGCTCATGGGCGCTGATCATGTAAATAAGGGTAAAACTTGGCTAGGCTTATAAAAGCCCTAGGGTTATTAGCCTAGTAACCTCCTATGATTCTATGATCCTATTAGATTGTTTTGAATTAAATGCGTTTATAATTTATTTTTCAAATAGAGATATGAATATCCTTCTATAATGCTATACACTTGTCATAAATCTGCTAAGTGATTACTTTTAAAATGAACAATTTAAGAATACATTTCAAGATCTAGTAATCATCCCCCTCACTTTTACTGGTGAAACCATAAGCATGATAACAGGATTTCTATTTATTTGACCAATATGACTTTTGCTTGGAAACGGGATTAGTTTGAATATTATATAAAAGTTTTATAGAAGATTCATGTCAATAATGTGTCTTCAAGATAAAGTATTTATTGCACAGTGTATGTTTATAACAGATACCAGACATCCAAAACAATGAGAACACCACAGTTCCCCAAACTTGAGAATGGTACCATTCAGCATACTGTATTCTAGACACTGCAGTGAAAAATATCAGTACAGCCAAGATAGTGTTTCATACAATCTGCTTTGTATGCACTATGTCAAACCCTAACTACATAACTAGCACTTGTTTCACTTACCCTCAATACTGCACAAATGATGTCTCCATAAACATAAAAAAGACATTTTTTGCTGAACTATAGAACATGCCTGATATACAGTATCAACTGACCATGCACCACTCAGCATAGCACACAAGTAACATTGCATGCTTCAAATATTATCTATGTGAATTTTTTTATTGTCAATGAGTGATTGTCATGGACCACAGTTATGGACTAGGTATCATCTCTTCCCTAGCCATATACCATGCAAAAAAAAAAACTGCTGCTGGGGTTGCAGTGCTACTACCATTGTCTGCCCACCTTTGCTACAACCACTAGTCAGAGGAAGGTTAGAGGGCATGGCTATGGCAGTTATATTCCAGGAAGATGCATGATCATGCTGTGCAGAATGCAGCAGACAGTAGACATCTTTCATGCAGCAACAGGGTCATAATGAGCGGTACCCCCACACACTGATTCAGATGAAAGAAGTAGGCATTAAGTAGGCCAGACACTCATTTAATTACTATCCATGTCTGGAACAGGGCAGTGTTGAAACCCTCCTGGAAGTTATGGACTAATGTCATTAGCAAAGGTTTGAGTGGGCATCCTACATCACCTGCAAAACAAAAGAGGGACTATGCACATAACAATGGGGGGGTGATTACTCAGTGCTACCCATATTACTCCACAGACACTGAAAAAAATATGGTTAGGACCAGTAAAATGTTTTGCACATACCAGCTAGGTGAGCATGAGGATCTTATCATGGCAGCAAAGGTGGTATAGTGAGCTTTTATACCAAACATGGGAATCATGGGACTGCCAGGATGCTTGACCAACAAATTAGTAATGCATTCCCATGCATAGCCACTACCTGATAGTTGATGCAATGGTAGCCTTTCAGGTTTGAGTACTGCTTCTGCCAAGGTCCAGATGGGGCCTGAATGGCAACATGGGTGCTATCTATTACAACAATTACTTCAGGAAAATGTGCCATCCTGTAGAAGGCATGCATAATACTGTGTCACTCCTGAGGTGACACTGGGAAATAGATTTACTGATCCATATGTTCCAAGAGTATTCTGAGGAACTGCTAAATTGTTCTTAAGGCAGAAGCCTGTGAGATGCCCAACATGTCTTTCCTTTGTCTCTAGAATGTGCAGTTTGTCTCTGGAATGTGTCCATGGTATACATACCTTTGTATCTACAGATATTGGAGGGCCACACATGTCCAATCCCTGTCTGTGGACCATATAAACTCACCAGAGGCTGTACAATGTCCCTGTCCATGCTAACCCAGCCCAATATTGCTTGATGAACAAAATTCAGAAGAGGTGACCTTTGCTTATATCTTTGCCTTCTCAGCACAATATTTTTTGAACAACACAGATGTGTACTTCAAAACAAGAGACAGCTAAGACTGCAGCAAATGGAAGCATCTTCATGGATTGCAAAGTGAATGGCATGACTTTGTTTTTTATAAGCCTTATATGCATGGCACAAATGTACATCAAAAAGTGACTGTGACTCACACAAAAGTGGGAAGCCCTCCTAATTTACATAAGATAGTCACAGATGTTTCACTTTCTCATTCTTACTTCATCTGCAAACTACTTTCTCAGATTGGTTCAACGGCTAATCCTAAGTACAGCTGATGTCTCAGAATCATGCATTAGCTGTGCTTAGGCACAGCCAGACAAAATTCCTGTTATGCTTAAGCACAAGAACTATGAATATGAGGCTAAGGAGTCAGAAATGCATAACTCTAGTGCGAGTGAATTGATGCACAAAAAAAAATTAAAACTAAGATAGAGCTTTAACAGGGCAACAAGTAAACATGACAATTGTAAGCAACATATTATATTTACAAAAGGAACAGGTCAGTTTTAAAGATATCTCACAGTAAGTTTGTCATTATTTATATGATTCATTTAAATAGGTGTAACTTGGATTGGAGCTCTTTCGATGTATCAGATGAGAAAGAAGAATGACCAGTCAGTGGAATCCACTTCAGGAAAATGTTGTTCTAGAAATATAAAGGACGTTATATGGAACATTGAACTCTCTTTCCTCTTCAAACAGAAAAAGTATTTTTCTACCACTGCATAGGTCATGAACTTTGACATTGCTTCCATTTAATGGCTTGATCAAAAGCCAACAAACTTTTCTGTTAGACATTATATTATCTGCATAATCATTATTCTAAAAGAATAGTTATCGATTTTGAAAAGTGTATATTTCCAAACTATTTTTCACAAATAGTTTCATATCCATATATAAAGCATAAGCAATGTTTTTTGGTACAAGGCAAAAACACACGTCTATCTCTACACCTCTACATATCCTCAGTCATCTGAATAACAGTATTGAAATCATCACATCATTAAGGTACCAACACATTTGTTTGTAACCATTCCTAAATTTCCATCTCCATCTGGACTACACACTAACAAAATCATCTCTCTCCTACTATTGTCTGATGGGTTCTCTCTTTTTATTTCCAGATCCTGTAGGAATGCCATAGGTAAATGTACCTTACTGGTTCAGCCAGAATATCATCTCCCTGTGATTCCTGCAGCATCAAAAAGTAATCCGTACATGAGTCAAACCATCTCAAATGCCATTTATAGATTCAGCACTCTCTCCACAAGAAATGAACACCACTGAAAAACCATAGAAAATCTAATTTCCTGGTGTGCAGTAACATGCTGACTTTCTACTTGCCTCTCAGCTGATTAAACTTATCAAGAATAAATTCTACCCCACCAGTCTCGATTCTGTTCAAAGACACAAAAACATACAACCTTAGCAATCTTAACCATTCGGGTAGGACATCCTCTGACGCCTCCAAACTAGGTTTCAGTGCACAGAATTTGTTTTCTCAGTCCTTGGTCCCAAACTATGGGAATCTCCCCCTTCTATTCTTAACTGTCATTCTTCATACCAGATTTCCTGATCCGAACTTAGAGCACATTAAAATTTTCTATAAAAATGCAACTGATCCCTCTCATTCTTTCTCTCTCGCTGTCTCTCTCTCTGGTCATAAAACTTTACTTGTTTCTAAACTACTTCCCTCTACATTGCTTGCTCTGACTCTATTTTTCATTCTGATTCTTTCAACATGTCATCTCAAATAGCTACTTTTAATATAATGCATGTATATATTGTTTTTATTTTTTTTAATCAGTCTGCATATAATGCCATGTATTTAATGTCATTATAGCCTGAAGCCAACAATGATACTCACTTTGTGTGCAATAACCGTATATATTGCATTTTGTCTTTCACTCTGTATATGACATGTATCTTTTGTGTTTTCCCTAGCCTGAGACTGAAATAAGGTCATTAGGATCAGTGCTTTATCCCAGTTAACAAATTCAAAATGAATGAAATAATTACATGTTTAAGTACCATGGATCAAGGTAGAGCACTGAAGCTGGAATAATTGTTAACCTCTGTGTCATCTTTTTGCACAAAAAGAAAAATCCTTATGAAAATTCACTACTTTAGAAATCTATCAAGTTAAAAATAATTTTCTCAGCCCCATTTTATTATTAGTCAGTATATTCTAACACTCTTCCTTCTATTTCTATTTTCTAGTTTTTCTATTTTCTCAAAGAGGAATTTAGCTTGGATTTCCACCCTTTTTAATCATCTGTCCATATCATTCAGAGGATGTCCCATATATTTTATTTTTTAACTTTATTCTTAAATAATATTTTAAGGATGACTTGTTTCTAGAATAAGTCTTCCATAGACAGTGTCAACAAAACCTTTTGCTGCATATTAATTCTTATTGTGGGAAACATTTGTGAATTCTTTGTATAATTGTATGCCTTTTTAATGTTCAAAAATAAGCAGGAAAAATGTCTCTAATATTAGTAAAATTTCAGTCTATCATAGTTCCATATAAAGACTGTCTGTTTAAAAAAATTATGTAAGTCAAACTGTTTGGTATAAAGTATATGGCTGAATTCTTTCCTGCAAAGACATGACTTCAAAGAAGAGAAACATCTCAGGGATTATTCTGCAGTCATCTAGGTTAAAACCAATATAGCATGCCAGATTTGTGTTTTTACCATACCCATCCTGGGAGGGGGGCTACTATTTAGATAATTTGCACCTATCTTCACTTTGCCAGGATCCTCAGTTCCTAGACACCATCCCCGGGATTCATGAAACTTGCACCAGGCGCTGGAGTAGCGTTGGTGATCCAATGCCTAATATGGCCGCCGAGCGATTCGGGTATGAGCTGTTTCCACGTGCACTACCAGCGTACGCCAGAGCTGCGCAGCTCCTGGTGCATGTATGCTAATTACCCCATATGCAGCAGTGTAGCATGCAAATGAAGGTTTATAGCGATTCATGAAGTGGTGCAGGAGTAGCGTAAGCATGAAGAAACGTAAACCAAAAAAAAGGTTTACATTTTTTCAAACATAAAATCGGTGCCATGAAAGTGGATCAAACTTATGTTTTATAATGTTAATATATGCCAATGGCTAAATATATAGCCAATGATATAAAAAAACATGCACAAGACATAAAAAATAACATTTAATGTCATGGCCACACTAATGCAAAGTAAAACCGCAGTGCATCAGTGTGCAAACGGGATCACGATGAAAATATGTTTTGATGTCATAAAACTGCAATGTAACACAATTCATGAATTCCCCATAATAGTCAATGGTACGCATGCTACACCACAACCATGGCGCAAGGGTTGGTAAGGGTCTGTGACAGTGTTCTGCATGGTAACTAGGAATTAGTAGTCAATGCCATGCAAATGAGCCAAGTAATACTGAATCGCAAACTCCCCGTCGGCATAAGGATGTACCACACGGCGTAGTGGTACAACACCGAGGTGTTGCCTGGAGGTAAACATGACATCAAGAGAGGGGTGCGCCACCGTAGCTGTAAGCACATTGGAGCATTGCTAATCTGGGTTGCCTGTTGCTAAGCAAAGCCGCAGGATAGGGGTGTGGAAGTAGCCATAGCTTTGCTTAGCTGAGAGCATACAAGGCAACCGAAATTGCATGTGAACATGGATGAAAATGCGCTCGAAACCCAGTAAATGGCTGTGCGCAGTGCACACCACAGCTGAAACAGGAAGGATATGGGAAGACAATAAGGAAATGCTGCTGCATGGTAATTAGAGTACAAATGAGTAATTAACACCTTGGAGCTCACAGTAGGCCATTGACAACAGCTGACAAGGCTGCTAGCAGCTACCTGCAGAACAGGAAAGGGGAGGTGCCGTACTGCAAAGAAAAGAGAACTGTCACAGCAGAACAAAGCAAACTTTCAGTAGATCAGCTACATAACACATTTTGCAACACAATCCTGGCTTGTGAAAGTACAAAACAAGAAAGCAGGCAGCTGGATGCATGCCTGACAATGTCTGGGGAATCGGGTTGCAAAGTGAAGTAAAGGGCAATAGATGAATCATGGCAGCCAAGCATAGATCAACACCAAAGGCACCACAATAGCAGTACCTGCTGTAAAACCCATAATTAAGATACCCTGCAGCTGGAATTGCACATACACACCCAATTACACCAGCACCATCTATTGCACAATAGTATAAAGTGTGAAAGCTCCACACACACACTTGTGTATTCCCAGACACTTTGCACAATTGATGTATACAGATGGAGAACTTTTAATATGTACATGTTAGGGGCTACCATAGCTTTGATTCACCAGCATGTGTTTGAGACTGACAGTGGTGTGGAGGATGATGCTGACAACTATTTCAGGCACCGGAGGAGGAGAAGAGTGTTCAGACCCAGGGTAACCTACCAGGGGCTACATGATCTGGAGATAGTAGACCATTACATGGTGGACAGGGACACCATACAGCAACTTGTTGAGCTGTGCCAGCCACGCCTCAGAGCCAGAGGGGAGCCCATCCCAGTGGGCATGAAGGTATGTGTAAGCTTGAGAATACTAGCCACAGGTACCTTCCAAAGGCCAACTAGGGATATCATGGGGATCTCACAGGCATCAGCATCTAGGGTACTCCAACAGTTCCTGGATGCCATGTTACCACATGCCAATGAGCACATATACTACCCCTGAATGCAGGAGGAGTTGGCCAGCAATATGAGTCTCTTCTACCATGTGGCAGACTACCTAGAGGTACTGGGTGCAATAGACCACACTCACATACACAGCAAGACACCACCCAATGAGCAGGGTAGGCACTACATAAACTGCAAGAGATACCCCTCCATCAACTGCCAGGTCATGTGCAATGCCCAGGGCATTATCAAGGATGTGTGTGCTGGCAGCCCTGGAAGCTATCATGACTCCGACATCTGGCATTCTTCACACAAAAGTGTCTGCTGTCATCACCCCATTGATTAATTAACTGACCCTCTGTGTAGCAGAGCCAATTGCAGGATCCCTGGGGTGTATCCACTGTTCCCCACCCACACTGCAAGGATGTGTTAGTGAGGGGTTTTGTATAATGTAATCAGGGATGTAGTTCCAAATAATGGGGAGTATCCATGACAGGAATCTTCTCAGATGATTTACATGTTACATAGTATACCTTAACCACAGCTTGCATATATAAGTAGTATTCCACAGAATAATAAACATTTGAAACACACAACCGCTGAAATGTGCGTTAATCACCCTTGCACTACCAGTGCCTGCTCTGAGAGGTAAAATTACCACTGCCAGGATTAGAACACGCAACCATGTACACAAT
This sequence comes from Protopterus annectens, assembly GCF_019279795.1. Lineage (NCBI taxonomy): Eukaryota > Metazoa > Chordata > Ceratodontiformes > Protopteridae > Protopterus > Protopterus annectens. The sequence continues at coordinate 747,205,602 of NC_056732.1, read as the reverse complement.
CTTCACAATAACCTACCACTAAGCTACCTGAGATGTACCAATGGCAGCTGTGTATACTGGCAGGATAAAACACAAAAGGTAGGAATGTGTGGAAATAGGACAAACCGGCATGTACCCAATGAAATGTGTATGCTGTGTATGTGTAAATATATATATATATATATATATATATATATATATATATATATATATATATATATATATATATATATATATATATATATATATATATATATATATATATAGATATAGAGAGAGAGAGAGAGAGAGAGAGAGAGAGAGATGTTGATATATGGGGATATACATATATAAGTAGATATATAGATAGGTTAACAACATCTACATAACCATGGAGGTACATATAAATGGGATACCTACCACATACCAACTGCTTGACATACCGATGCGCCTAATCACGAGGCTTAAAGTCTGAAACACCACAGTACCGAAACATCAGAAGCGCTATGTTTAAGATCCCGATGTTAAGGGACATTTAGTCAGTGCTTCTGCTGTTGCGGTTCAGGTAGGTTACTTTGTGTAAGTGTGTTTCTGAGGGCTGTAGTGTGTGTAAGTGTGTGTTCTGAGTGTGGTGTGTGTTCCTGGAGGACTGTAATGTGTGGGTGTGGGTTTGCTTTGTGCATCTGTTTGTGCAATCTGAGGGTTATGGTAGTCTGGGCCCAGTACTGTGTGCATCAGAACTGTGTGGTTTCGGGATTCCGTATTTATCCCGTATACAGTGGTTGAAGTGTTCATATATGAGTATAATATGGACCATAGCAATCACACATTCTGCCAGGACCACACTTTATGAACAAAGGATATGGAGAGTATATGCCTATACACTATCACAAATATGTGCTATGGACATGAGCCAATGATAGGGTTACCACCTGTTCCACTTTGCGAGGGACAGTCCCTCTTTGGGTGGTTGTGTACTGACCAAAAATATTAAACGTGGCAAATGTCCTGTGATTGTTGGACATAATTATGTCCCATATGTAATGTAATAGTTGCATACAATAGTTCTTTCTGTATCAAAAATACCTACATGTTACAAGAAACAGGATAAGCAACTAAACTGCTACAAGAATAAGCTTATATTTAGGCTAAAAAGGAAAGTTCTATCACTTGTACTGACCATGGGTTTGTGTCGGCCTGTAAAATCTGATGTCTGTCCCAAAAATTTCCCACTATTGCCATATGAAAAGGTGGCAACCCTAGCCAAAGATGGTCACTTACCAAAACAACTCCAATGACTGCAAATACCTATGACAGAAATACACAGCTTTCATGTAGCAACACTTTATTACATTCCAACGTATTACCGAAAGGATTCAGGGACTAACATCACCTGCATGCTATACAGGAACTAATTAACAGTGTCTTAATGAATCAGCCTGCAATTACCATAGTATTAGTCCACTAAAGGATAGGTGTTCAAATAGGAAAGGAACCCTCACGCACATATCGATTATGTATAAAAGCAGTTCCTACACACCTGCATTTGCTATGTACACCCATCATCACCCCCACACCAAAACAAATTACAATAAAAACTGTAATAACATCACAAATCATTCACTCACTGTACGACATCTGCAGAAGCCTTAACACACCTTGTCAGAGACACACTAACATGTCCCTATGTGAAATAGTTGCTGTTATACAATGGAACAGCTGCTGATATTACAGAGTTTGTTTGCACTAATCCCGTTTCAGAAGGTTGTGTGTACACCGGGAAGTGTTACCAATTACTGATTAACAGCACAATATGATACACATGTACACCAAACCAAGGATGTCTGGTGAGCACACTGTAAACCACCTAACAGTTCATGCATAGCTATAGAGCCTTGAGCTGCCCAAACATCCTTGCCAGACTGAAACATCTGCAGAAGTGTCAGGTACAAACAAACCCTGCATAAGTAGCAATGTTCTGAAATATAACAGCTGTACTCACATGTAGAACAACATCTTCTAGCCATTACACACAATCCACAGGAGTCATTAAGCTAATCTATCTCTGTCTGTCTCCATATAGCTGTTGAAATACATCACAAACAACACATCCAAGGTGTCTTCCTCGAAAGTAAGGCAAAGGGACAATGCCCAAGTGGAGTACTCAATTATACACCACTGTTGCCATGGTATTGTCTAATGGAGTAGCTGTGCAGCTGATTTACATCTAATGAACTACTTTGGAACACAAATTGGTGGTCAGGATAGCACATGTTACCAATATTTAACTAGAAAAGGATGGCTTATCACACATTCAAACCATCTGTATATATCAGCAGAAAATTAAAAAAGAAGATTGAAACACAAACTGAAATGGATTGAGTTAACAGTCAATGACACCTTGGGTTACTAATAAGGTATGTAGAACACTCAGTATGTCTGTGTATGTAGTACCTGTTCTGTAATATTTAAAGTGCACGCAATCCATATAGTGGAAACAGTTATCTTGTAGTGATGTATTGTTGCGCATAGTAACACTTGTAGTATTTATGTGTGTACTGCTGTAGGTCACAAGGCAAACACCACATACACCACAAGAGGAGTGGTTTAAGGCAGTAACTTGTAGTTTATTGGCCATTTTGGGTCATTTCCTGTCTTTTCCAGACCCCTGCTATAAAGCACGCTTTAGCGCGATTTAGTGCGGAGTTGCTACAGGAGCACACAAGAGCAGCGGCGGTTAATCAAGGTTAAACTATTCGGGCTACCTAAAGTCCACTCTTCAAATTTTCCCTTAAAACAGCCTTCCTTGAACTGTACTGCTGATCAAACCAGCGTATTCTATATCTAAAAAGTTCAGCTCTACTTGATTCTTAAGTAGACTATTCTCTATCTGTAAAGCCTAGCACTTGCTCCTAAAGTATCTTTTTACTTTGACTTAGCACTTTTATTATACATAGTACCCCACCAGCCAAAAACTCCTTCTCGATCACCCACATCCCCCGGAGTCTTTTAAAGTCTTTGTCTTTTCCTTCTAGCATGTCACGGGATCAGTTGCTAGTGTCCTCTCCTGCTCAGCTGGTGAATCTGGGAATATTGAGGCAATGTTACAATTGTCTCATGTACACGGACAACCCTCTCCTTCTCCCACAAAACACAAATACATGCGAGAGATGCAACTGTATAGACAAACTGGAGGCTGAGCTCTCTCAACATAGGACTGGCAAGACCAGACAGGAGGAGAAGGTAACCACACACACCACAAACCCAGTCTCACATAGTACTATCACAACTTCAAATCATACACATAAATACACAAAGACATACTCGGAGGCTCTGATCAAAAATCTACCAAAACAGCAGAGGCCACCAAAGCAGACACCCAAACAACTGCCACCTCAGGACACAACACATGCAACACATAGACCACATAGTCAGTGTGCCAAACAGTCACAGCCCTTAAGGCCAAACACAATGCCAGGCACACTCATCATTGGTGACTCCATAGTCAGACACACTGATGTCCCGCTCACCAGATTGAGTAAGGAAAAGGTCACAGTAAGCTGCCTGTCGGGCGCTAGAATCCGCCACATAACGCAAGCACTCGGGTCTCTCAACAGCAGGTACAAGTACGACTGTCACTGTCCACGCTGGTGTGAACGACCTGAGACGTACCTTCTTGGACTACATGAAAAGAGACATAGAGGAACTCTCTGATTATGTAGCCCAGGCAGGTATGACCTTGACCTTGAGCAGTATCCTACCTTCACCAAGAATGATGCCACAATACAGAGACAAGATGATGAGCTTTAATAATTGGCTTAAACTCTGGTGTCATTCAAAGGGGATCCAATGTCTGTCTGCCTGGGATGACATGCTGGACAAGCCACGCTGCTTCGCAAGGGATGGCTTGCACCTGTCACCCCTGGGCTTCCGGATATTGGCAAAGGCTCTTGCCACCCCCATAGTACCTTTTTTAGGCAAGGCTCAAATTCTAAACCTACCACACTAGAACACAAAAAAGGAAAAAAACTAATGGTAATGCTGCTCAATGCCAGAAGTCTCAACCTCAAGATGCACAAACTCGAGGCCCTTCTCAGTATGGAGAACTTCGATGTCTGTGCTGTGACTGAAACCTGGTTCAAGGCTCCTGAGAGCACACCGGCACTATCAGGTTTTACCTCATATCATGCGTTCCGGCCCCAAAATCCGGACAACACCAAGAAAGGAGGGGGGGTGTCTATATTCATCAAGGACACCCACACCTCAAGGTTGGTGGCAACGCATGATGCATCGGAGACCATCCAAGTGCAATTAACCATAGGCAAGACTGCTCTGCAATTTGTAGCATGTTACAGGCCACCCTCTCAATCTCAGGAACCTCACATAGCTTTCCTGAAAACACTGGAGGGGATAAATGTATCTCCAAACACCATCATACTAGGTGACTTCAACTACCCAAATATAGACTGGGATCACTACTCAAGCCCCAACACTCTAGCCCAAAGGTTCCTAGAGTTCATAAACTCAAATGCCATGGAACAACTAGTCACCATCCCCACAAGAGGAGAAAACATACTAGATCTCATCATCACGAACATGGGGTCACAATGTTCATCACCGGAAGTATACCCCTCACTGGTGAGATCAGACCATAAACTAATCTCACTGGAAGTCCACATCCCGCCCCCACCTGAGATAAAAAAGACCACAGTGAAGAACTTCTCAAAAGCTGACTTCACACTTCTAAAGACTGAAAAAAAAAAAAGATATAAGATCAATTGATATGCTACTTTTGTTAAATTGCTTTATTTCCTTCTTATCTTATTTTATATATTTTTTTCAGTTGTTCTATGTTAGTATTTTATCTTATTTAAGTTTATTTTACTTAGCTGTATTAAGTATGACACTGCATCTGGGCTTACATCTACATATGAATTGTATTCTGTATATATATAAAAAATCTTTAGATGTGATGAAAATGAATAGTTAAAAACTGGTATACTGAATCAGAATGCATTTAATATGGCTTTAAGAATCAGCTATACTATTTAGGGAAAGATAGGAGTGTCATTAATTAGCAAAGTAATTGCATTAATTGAAAGATTAATAATACTATATAAACTGAGCTGCTTTAATGTATAGTGAAATCTGATGAAGCGTATGGTGCATACGTGAAAGCGCTCATTTCGTTATTTTTCGTTTTGTGGAATAAAGAAGTTCTCCTTTTAACTTTGGACTGGTGATTATTTTTTGGAAAGTGTGACTGCAGCAGCCGTTTTGTTCTGGTTCACTTGTGTTTTATATCTACATTTTCTTGGATCCTGACAAGTGCTCCAGGTCAAGGTGAACGTTTTTTTCTGTTTTTTTGCCTTGTATTCTTTAACCGCTTCACCTGACGAAATGGCTCATTCAACCATTGAGCTGGATTATAATCCGGAGTCGAGGGCTGGTACAAAGAGATGGTCCAACATTGTTAACAACGGTCAGAACCCTTTATTGAATCTGGATTTCGGCATACCGTCAACATCCCATATTGAGCAAGGTAATTGCAATATGGAACTATTTAACACTTTATATAAGCAGCTAGAGAACACTCTATACAAAATACAAAGATATAATTGGCAACGTAAGCATCTCGAAGCGTCTTTACATTTTAATGTAATACCGTGAGGCATGAGGGTCCTGTGCATGCCAACCTACGGCGACAGCCAGCCTGAATTGTTAAGGAAGTGGCAGGAAATTAATCTAAATACTAGCCGTCAGTACATGCAGCTGTTGATAGAACATTGCATGCCTCTCGAGCAGGAATTGATAATCAATGCCAATAAAATTAATCATGAAATTTGTGAATCATTTAACAATGATTTCTGCACAGGAAAACTAGACGCTTTATACATCCAGATTGAAGCTTACAGTAATAGACTGCAATTAATTAAACAGCGGAAACTGCAGCGTGACCATCGCGATTTCGCAGAAGGTCATGTGTTTATTTGGCCACGTCATACCAATCAGGAAGATACAGTTAAGCAAAATGAGAGAATACCTACACCCAAAGATAAAAACACTGATAACCGAGAATCTGGGGCACATAATACTACGATGGTTAATGTCGACGACACTAGAACCTCTGATAGTGCTTTTATTACTCCGCCAGAAGCGGTGGATTTGGTCTTACATAACTCTGACTCCACTCCTTTTCCTAACCAGGAGGCGGATAAAGAGAATCAGGACACAAACAATATGGACACTGGGGCAATTTTGAAGCGTCATGCAGTTGCCCCCCTTTTTTTACCTTATTCAATAAGGAAACCAATGGTACCCAGAGAGAGATCCAGGAGCTGGGACAAACGCAAGAGGACATTTTCGGAAGAGAACGGACAGCAAAGGCGACGCCAAAAGCAGTAAATGACTCTTCTTTATTTTTTAATTTATCCAATTATGTATTAAGTAGCTCAGAAGTTAGCCTCTTAAATAGAGGCTTATCTTTTGTTCCTTCGCAAGCCAGTTGCCTACAAGACATTTTGATAGATATAAGGATTTTTAGTCGCAAGCTAGCATTGAGATTGATGTTTTATGACCAAGGAGCTAATACTTTAGATAATAAAAGTGATGCTTTGTGTTGTAAAAGGAAAAGTATGTATTGTCCACCACTACCAAGCCATGTAGAATGCTTTGTCAAGTTATGTGAAAAAAGTTTTTATGATTACTTTTACCAAGGTAATAGGAAATGCATGTATTTTAATATGAATGGGGATGAAAGATTGTCATTACAAGAATTGATGGGAGAACCCTCGATTATCATTAGACCAGCTGATAAAGGGAGAGGCATAGTGATATTAAACACTGAACAATACAACGCATCCATGATGTCGATGTTAAGCGATTCAAACACATATACTGAGATCTCTAATAGACTTTTATCTGAAATATTAAACAGGATTAAAGATGAGATATATGATATGTTAATGTGTCGTCAGATCAATAAGGAACTATATGATTTTTTTCATGTAGAATTCCCACAGATACCACATATCAAAGCTCTACCTAAGATGCATAAGGATGTACTTCCACCTCCCATTAGGCCTATAGTGGATGGTGAAGGATGGGCCATGCAAAATATTTCTATATATTTAGAGAAGAGTTTGAGACCCATTATGAACCAGATTCCCACTATACTAAGAGACAGTTATCAGTTATTGGAGATGTTAGATAATCTTGATGTAGAATTGATACCTGGGGTACACTTGTTGATTACACTGGATATACAAAGTTTGTTCACCTGTATTCCCAATGATCAAGGAATACAAAGCATTAGGGAACTGCTTCAGTTCTATCCAGAAATCAGTCGAAATAGGAATATACTAATATGTCAGCTATTAGACTTGGTTCTTTCAAACAATGTCTTCTCTTTTTCCAACCATATTTATTTACAGAAGTGGGGTGTTGCCATGGGCACACCCTACGCTAATACCTACGCCAATTTGGTTGTCAATTGGTGGGAAAGAGAATACTTATTTAGTCATGATTTGTTTAAGAAAATTGTTTTGTATTCCAGGTTTGTGGACGATATAATAATTGTCTGGGAGGGTACAAGGGAACAGTTCTCCAGTCTGTTACAATACCTAGAAAGCACCACGAGCTTTTTAAGATTCACCATGGAGGCATCCTTCAGTGAAATTAATTTCCTGGATCTGAACTTGAAGATAGAGAAAGGGAAAATCATATCCAACATTTATAGAAAAAGCTGCTGGAAGAATGCTCTACTTAGCTTCGATAGCATGCATCCCAGGCATGTCTTTAGAGGCATAGTAAGAAGTCAGTTTACTAGACTCAGTAAACTATGCAAAAGACAGTCAGATCTAAGGGTACAAGCAGAGGAGATGGAAAAATTATTTCTGGAAAGGGGCTATGACAAAAAGATGGTTAAAGAAATAAAAGAACAAATATTTGAAGATACAGATAGGTTGCCATTAGATAGAGGAGGCTGGAGATATAACAACAAAAGGTTCAGTTCTAAATTTCAAGAAAGGGTACAGTTCCTTACTACATATACCAATGATAACAAAAAAGTTATACAAATCATAGGACAGCATTGGCCGGTATTAACGGTAGATGAGAGAACAGCAAGATTAGTAGGGGAAACCCCAAGGTTTATATATAGAAATAATAAAAACCTTAAAAGGCTTCTATGTAAGACACATAAGAAAGAAATGACCTTGGTTTCAGGACTCAGTATAAATAAAGGAACCTTTGCATGCAATCAATGCAATATGTGCCAGTTTATTACAGAGGTTCAGGAATTTGTACATCCAACTTTGAAGTATGAGTTTAAACCTAGTTTCTATGCCTCATGCAATACTTGTAATGTTATCTATTTAGCAACATGTGAAGTTTGCACAGCATTCTACATAGGACTTACAAAAAGAGAATTTAAAAAGAGAATATACAACCATATATACGATATAAAGAAAAACAATGAAACCAATGCTCTGGCCAAGCATATAAAGCAATATACCACACATAGTTTTAAGTTTAGGATATTACAAATAATTGAAAAAGACAGAAATGGGGGAGAAACAGTGAATATCCTCGAACAAAGGGAACTACACTGGATCTTAAGGATGAGAGCACATCATCCACCTGGTTTGAACCAATATGTCCCCATGAAACCTATGTTAAGATAAGACCAGGTAGTAAAGGCTCAATAGGGTTAATATATGTATATTGCCTATCTTAGGTTGCATGAGATGATACATATATATATATATTTATATACATGTACATTGATTGATGTTTCATCTTTGGTTCTCTGCTATGATTGATTAATTGATTAATTACACTGCAGCATCACAGGCTCAAGAAGTTTAACATATTTATTTATTTATTTACATCTATACATATATATTTATGCTCATATATATTTATATAAGATCATGTTTTTAATATTTAATATTTAATATTTAATATGTATATACATATATATTTATAGGGCTAGTTGCAATTAATTAACTAATTATCTTTGTGCAGCTGAGTTTTCGTATCAACGGATATATTATGCGTATTCAGATGTGCCATTTGGCACAGTCTGATAGGTTCACAAAATATAAGACACCCTTTATTTACATAAATGTTAAGGGTTTGTTTGTGATGATTTATTGTTTAAACAGATGTGTCATTGGATACAGTCTGTTGGATTTATACAATATAAGATTATTTTTATATATATCATTTGAAGGGCTTGTTTGCAATAATCATAAGAAATGATATATTGCACTAAGCACTTTAACAAAACAATATATTTGTTTATGTATACAGCTATATATATTTATATATTTATTTATTTATTTATTTATTTATCTATTTATTTACATATTCATTCATTTATATATGGGCTAATATATAGATGCTTGCTATATACAATACATAAGATACAAAGTAAGAAATGTCAAAATGTCAGAAAGTAGAGGTTACCGGCTTGATATGTGGTTTTTCCATGAAAGGAAATCTAATAAGATCAATTGATATGCTACTTTTGTTAAATTGCTTTATTTCCTTCTTATCTTATTTTATATATTTTTTTCAGTTGTTCTATGTTAGTATTTTATCTTATTTAAGTTTATTTTACTTAGCTGTATTAAGTATGACACTGCATCTGGGCTTACATCTACATATGAATTGTATTCTGTATATATATAAAAAATCTTTAGATGTGATGAAAATGAATAGTTAAAAACTGGTATACTGAATCAGAATGCATTTAATATGGCTTTAAGAATCAGCTATACTATTTAGGGAAAGATAGGAGTGTCATTAATTAGCAAAGTAATTGCATTAATTGAAAGATTAATAATACTATATAAACTGAGCTGCTTTAATGTATAGTGAAATCTGATGAAGCGTATGGTGCATACGTGAAAGCGCTCATTTCGTTATTTTTCATTTTGTGGAATAAAGAAGAAGTTCTCCTTTTAACTTTGGACTGGTGATTATTTTTTGGAAAGAGTGACTGCAGCAGCCGTTTTCTTCTGGTTCACTTGTGTTTTATATCTACTTCTAAAGACTGGTGTGGTCTTTTTTAAGGCCCCCGAGCCTGCAGAAACCATTACTCAAGCTGCTGAATCACTTACAAATGCCTTCTACCAGCACCTACAGGACTGCATGGATCAGGCAATCCCAAACAAAACTAAGACTCTTTGTACCAAAGGCAAGCGTCCAGTCTGGTGGACCCCAGCCATAAACAAGCTCTACAACAAAAGGAGGAAGCTACTACAAGATAGAGCAAAATCCTTAAAAGGGAAAACACCTTTGATCATTATAAGTAAAAAACTAAGATCTCTCATAAAATCATCCAAGGCAAATTTTGAGAGAAAAGTCGCTAAGGACTCAAAAGACAATCATAAGGCCTTCTTTAGCTATGTTAGAAACCTGGGAGTAAACTCCCAGATATGCTCAGAATTAGTTCAAAATGATGTCAAAATTACTGAACCTACAGACATTGCCAACATACTGGCTGACAGGTTCAGTGCAAACTCCCCCCCCCTCCCCCCCAAAAGGTGAGATATCTATACCAGAGGATTGTAGCCCCTCAAACATCTCTAACGCTCAGGTGAGAACTGTTCTCCCCAAGGCAAAAAACACAGCATCCAATGGACCAGATGGTGTCCCCGGTTGTGTGCTCCACAAACTCAATGAGGAATTAAACCTGCAGTTAGGGCAGCTGTTTAATCTTAGCCTCACCTCAGGATATGTGCCAAAAGAGTGGCGTACGGCAACTGTGGTCCCACTTCACAAAGGCGGTGCCTCCACCTACCCTGGAAATTACCGTCCCATCAGCTTGACAAGCCTGATCTGCAAAGCTATGGAGAGGATCATAATGGAACTCATAAATAAAGACATAGGGGACTTGCAGACTTTGGATCCGACCCAGTTTGGCTTTGTCAAAGGCAGATCATGCCTTTTAAACTTGGTTGACTTTTTCGATGAGGGAAAGGCAGTCCACACAGCCTACCTTGACCTGGCAAAGGCTTTTGACACAATACCCCACTCAGGTATCATTGAAAAACTCATCAGCTTAAATGTAAACCCATATGTCACAAGATGGGTTGCAAACTGGCTAAGTGACAGAACCCACAGGGTCAGAGTTGCTAGCGTCATGTCAGACTCAAAGCCTGTCACAAGTGGTGTCCCACAGGGCTCAGTCCTGGGCCCACTCCTGTTCGGCATCTACTTTTCAGAAGTACAAGCAAACACAGGAGGATTATGGCTGACAAAATTTGCAGATGACTGCAAACTGGGCGCCATAGTTGAGAACACATCTGACACAGATATCCTTCTGAAGGGTCTTATAGAAATGGATAACTGGTACCAGAGCCATGGCCTAAAGTTAAACACCAAAAAATGCATAGTCATACCCTTCGGGAAAAACAAGGTTACCCCTAGCTACCATATAGGCAGCAACCCACTAAGCACAGAAGAGGTTATTAGGGATCTGGGGACCCAGGTTGACAGTAACCTTTCGTTTGACACTCACGTTGCCAAAGTAGTTAGGAAGACCTTCTACATTGCCCACCTGATCATGAAGGGATTCACATCTAGATCAAGGAGGTCATCGTCCCCTGTACTCATCACTCATCAGACCAATGATTGAGTACAATGCCCCATTCGAATGTATCTGACCGACACCTGCAGCAACTGGAAAGGCCCCAAAGTTCCTCACCAAAAGGATAAAGGGTCTCAAAAATATGTCCTATGCTGCCCGACTGAAGGAACTCCAGCTCTATTCAGTCGCTTACCGTCTGCTCAGAGGTGACCTGTGCCTGACATACAAGGCCATGTCAAACCCAGAATTGATGAACATGCTTCACCTCAAAAAATCTAGATCCCTCAGAACTACAAGGCGGAGACTTAAACCTTGACACGGTTATTAATAGGACATGCTGGAGGGACAGATTCATCACCCAGAGACTCCCTATGCTGTGGAACAAAATCCTGGTACATGTGAGGCAGAGCACCTCGCTGGCTTTGTTCAAGAGAAATCTTGACCAATGGATGGGAGAGCGCAGATATACCCCAGGGATTATCTCAGTGTCACTGCTTGACAGAGGCACAGCAAAATAATGGGCATAGTATCCTCCAAACTAAAGGGGTGGCGAAAGCCACAAAACTTGGGCTAGGCTTATAAATGCCCTTGGGCAGATAGCCTAGTATGAACCTATGAACCTATGAACCTATGAACCTATATAAGGGCTTTGAACACAAATATTCCTCATCAGCCGCTGTCAGTGACAGGGCTGGTCCAACAAGTATGTATTATAACAGGGGATAGTATATGTTAATATATTGTAACAGTAGGCAAATGTATGGGTGTATTACTGAGAATAACATGTCGAAGGTTGACCCACTGTGCAATTATGATTTGCATTGTGGGATATTGTGCCAATAACTGTGTAATGTACAGTATTGTAGGCAGATATGTATTACAAGTTACACAGCATTACTGTTATGTTAGGCAAACATTAGTTATGTCTATTGGCATTTACAATACACAATAACAGGATACATATGACTTGTAGTCACCCGACAGATTATTAGCATGATAGCAAAGTAAAATGGAAGAGCTAGTTAACTATTCATGCAAATAAGATATGTAATAAGTGCAAAGGTAGGTACTAGGTTGTCTGCCCAAGGGTATTTATAAGCCTAGTTAGAGTGTGTTGGCTTTCTCCACCCCCTTAGGTTAGTTCCCTGTGCCTCTGAATAGCAGAGCCATTAGTTCCCTATACCTGTGTCTAGCAGAGCCACTGCAGTGATCCCTGGGGTACATATCTGTCTCCCATCCACCCGTCAAGGTTTCCCTTGAAAAGTGCTAGTGAGGAGTCCTGCGTGATGTACATTGGAATCATGTTCCAAAACATTGGGAGTCTCCGGGTCAGGAAACTATCCCTCCAGCATGTCCTACTCATTGTTGTGGTTAGGTGTATATCCCTAGAGCATGTGGCTCTCAGGGTCTTCTGTTTAGGTGGAGCATATCCGGCAATACTGGGTTGGACATGGGCCTTGTATGTCAAGCAGAGATCACCTGTGAGTATGCGGTATGCAACCGAGCACAGCTGGAGTTTCTTAGGTTGGGCTGCATAGGTCATCTGTTTGAGGTCAGTAATCCTCTTGGTGTGGTACTGTTGTGGTCTTCCAAGCTGTTGCAGTTGTCTTGTAAGGTACATCCCAAATGGGGTGTTGTATGCTTTAATGGGTCTAATAAGTCATGAGTAGAGAGGCACAATGGTTTCCTTTGTTCTGGATGCGAACCCATTAGAGATTGGGGGGGGCCACGTAGAAGGATATTCTAACCACCTTGTCATTATGGGTATCAAAGGAGAGATTGCTATCTACAGGGGTTCCCAGATCCCTTATTACCTTTTCTGTATGTAGGGGACTAGCACCTATGTGGTAGTCCACGGGTAATTAGTTATATCCAAAGGGGATGACTTTGCACTTTTTGGCATTCAGCTTGAGGCCATGATATTGACACCAGGTATCCGTCTCAGTGTGACCCTTCAAGAGGGTGTCTGTATCAGCTGGGGAAACAATTATGTCCCCTAGTTTGCAGTCATCTGCAAACATTTTCAACCAAAGCCCTCCTGTGCTTGCCTGTACGTCAGAGAATTATATATCGAACATGAGGGGTCCTAGGACTGAGCCCTGGGGGATGACACTTGTAACTGGTACACAGTCGGACCTAGGGTATGCAACTCCCACTGTGTGGTTTCTGCCCATGAGCCACTTTGCAAACCATCACATGACATAGGGGTTAATGTTCAGGTGGATGGGTATGTCGATAATACCAGAATGTGGAATGGTGTTGAAATTCTTTGAGAGACCTATGTAGGCTATGTGGACCTCCTTACCCTCATCTAATGCCTTGGTAACTGTCACTAAGAAGTCCACCAGGTTTAGGAGGCATGGTCTGCCTTTAACAAAGCCAACTTGGGAGGGATCAAAGGTTTGGAGGTACCCAATGTCTCTGTGACTGAGATCCATGATGATGTGTTCCATAGCATTGCAGACCAGGCTAGTCAGGCCTATAGGGCAATAGGTCCCGTGGTCCATTGTAGCACCACATTTGTGAAGTGGTGCACCATTCAGGGGGCACAAAGCCCGATGTGAGGCTATTATTGAACATGGTGCATAGGTGGGGAGCCAGTACGTTCTGAAGTTCATGCAAAACACAGCCTGGGATGTTGTCCGGTCCCATGGATGCTGTGATATTGGCTTTAGAGTGTGCAGCTTTTACCTGCATAGTTGTGATTACAGGGACTCTGCACTCTTCCTGTATATATATGGGCCCTTTAGGGGGTGAGAGGGGGAACGGTAGCACTGAACCTATATTCCAGGATGTTGACAGTATCAGTTGGTTCTGTAATGTTTGTGCCTTTGTGCTGTAACTCAGAGCAGATCTGGGTGTTGACATCGAGATATTTGACATAGCTATAGAATGCTTTGTGGTTGTCGTTGGAATTAGTGGCAGTTTTGTTTCCATAGCTAGCTTTGGAGGATCTTATAAGAGATCTCACCTTCTTACTGAGGCTGACCAGGGAGCTCCTCCATGCATGGAATTGTACTCTCTTTTGCAACAGTGTCTTCCTCCTGTTGTACAGTTTGTTTATGGCAGGGGACCACCAGATTGGCTTCCTTAATTAGGAGTATAGCATCTTGGTTCTGTTTGGGATAGCACAATCCATGCACTCGTGTAAGTGCTTATAGAGTGCATTTGTGTAGGATTCAGCAGTTGTAACAGTATTGTCCATCTGCATGAGTGTCATGAAGTTCACCATGTCTGTCTTAAGAAGCATGAAGTTGGCTTTGTAGACATATTATACTGTGGTTCCCTTAATGGGGGGTGGGGACAGGATGTGGATATCAAGGGTGTTCAGCTTATGGTCGGATCGGACCAATGAGGAGTTGACTTCAGGTGTGGAACACTGGTCACTCACGTTGATAATGCCTAGGTCTAGGATATTGTTGCCCCTGGTGGGTGCATGTATATGTTGATCCAGGGCATTGGTGTTTATGAATTCCAGAAAGCATTGAACTAATGAGTTGGTACATGAGTAGTTTTCTCAGTTAATGGTGGGGTATATTCAGTGAGACTATGTGATGAGTGTGGTGTGGTGCGAATGTTTACCTTCTCCACATGACTGTCAGGGTCAGGCTTGGTTGGAGAGAGCTTTACCTCCAGTTTGGCTAGATAAGTGCATCTCTCACAGGTTGTAGTGTTGGGTGGTAGGTGGAGAGGGTTGTCTGTGTACTTGAGGGAATGTCTATATTGCCTCAAGATGCCCAGATTCATCAGATAGACAAGAGAGAACACTGGCAGCTGACCCTTGGACATGCCTGAATATAAAACTAACTTCCCCTAGATAAGTGAAGAAAGTGAGTACAAGAGCTATTTTACTCTAAGCAAGTTAGAAAAGTATGTACAAAACCTGTTTACCTCTAGGTAATGAGGAAGATTGAGTACTATAGTAATTAATAGTTTACATAGTGCTTACAAGTTCTGAACAAGTGCTGAGCATGAATAAGCAATCCGGATAGGGTCTTGGATAACATAAACACACTGCCCCCCCCCAACAGGTACACAATCATATATCCATGTACACCACAGAGCCCCTGTACCCAAATCTAAGCAGGTACAAGCTGCACTCAGGCTGCATGGGACCTGTATACATCCCAGGTTGTATCATACACATATGGCAAAACAAGTTGCTCTCCACAGACACAACATGTAAAACATAGCTTCATGTCAGGCTGTGTACACACTGAATGGTGCACATTAGCAGGTATCACAACCCACAAAGGGGGAGACACCACTGATAATGGGAAGTACTGCACTACTACCCTGCTGAATCTGGTCTGAAAGGCCATTAACCTTGATCAAGTTATTTGATTCAGCAGTACAGATGTAGATGATAGTAAGGTTGATTTCACACCTCATATCATAACCTTGCCAGGTCATAGGACTTCATCACCCATACTGTGTTTCACCTACACTCGGTATACTAGGTGTACATTCCTATGTCACAGGAGTGTTTTGCAATGGGACTAATGGCAGAACCAACTCTATAGAAGGTGTCTGTATAATACATGCACATCACACCAGCGCCAGCTACAGTAAGACAGGGTTAATTAATTGTATTCTCCCTCATTGTAGTCAATACCACACAGACTAACAGAAGGCATCTGCCTATTGAAGTATGCAAATGACTATGACTTAGGAGCAATAGCCGACTCAAGTGTTGTGGACAACATACAGAAGGGGCTTTGTGGGTGAGGTGTGTGTGACATATGGCCGCAATCTGACAGCTACATATTGCATTGTCACCCCTATGTTAATAACCCTGTACCCATGAACTACCCACTAGGCAGCGGTCAACATAATGGACACTGTGTGTAAGGGATGGAGCTGGGCAGTTGTCTTTCCTGTGATAGCTACATCACCACACCTGTCAGGTAGTCACATGTGGCAACCCTAATCATGACAGGGTGCCATCCATGAATATAGAGATCATTGTCCAGCCATACACAGCACTAACGTGACCCATATCAGATCACATATTTCCTTTAAGGGGTATTGGCCATGTTCAGATGGCCTACACCAGCCTTCCCATTCCCCATCTCCACTATGTAGCATGATGCATACCCTGAATAAATCCATGTCCAAACAAGTGATGTTGGACATGCTGCACGTACACATCCTGATCTCAAACACATACTTCATGGACTTCCACCTTCCTAGTAGTAGGATCACCACATGCTGGAGAGATCCTTGCCCCATACACTTTGCATAGTCCTGCCATACTATGCATTGCTGTCCAGTAAAGCTGCACATTGACCCCTTCTCAGACATGGTGTGATGACCGCATGGTAAATGTATCATTAACCCTGTGGATCAGTTATGTGGCACTGCTCCATCTGGC
The DNA here is from genome assembly GCF_019279795.1 of Protopterus annectens. NCBI lineage: Eukaryota > Metazoa > Chordata > Ceratodontiformes > Protopteridae > Protopterus > Protopterus annectens. The sequence goes on along the minus strand of NC_056732.1, from coordinate 747,188,671 downwards.
CCCAGAGACCCACCTTTTAGCTACAGCCAGGTAACCTTTCATCCTAGATTCATACATGGCCCAGGGCATATAGCCTACTAGTTGACTTTGACCGTACATGCTATAATTTATATCCATCCCTACAAATACCATCTGGCTAGCCAGTGTCCCATGTGTATCACATGTGCAACACAGATGATACAAGGCATGATGTTGAATTGCTGTACAGTTCCATGTAGATGTATATGGCAGAATGCATACATGTAAAACCTTACGTGAGCAAGTCTGCAGGGTCACAGGTCATATCCGTTAAGTCAGTGCAAGTCTTTATATGTGACATATACACAGCATCAAGGTCGACTGCATTAATGTGGACACATCCAGCCATGTGCTGATAGGTAGGAACACCAGTACAGGCAGACAGACATGCAAAAATCAAGACAGCATCCACATGGAGTATGAGCAATATAATCAGGTGAGACACACACATATATGTTGATAATATCCACTCACCATTGAGTGTCACATGTGTGTGACACAAACATATCAGTGGTGTCAGTGTCATGTAGATTTGCAAAGACAACTATTTAATCGTAATAAATGCGATGCACATTTATGTTTACCTGTAGCTCTGTATGTCTCTGTGAGTTACTGTGACCTGTCTCCATCATTATGTCTTCCAGGTATGCCGCATGCAAGGCTACCCCCTTATACCCACTTGGAGGATGAGGCCCTCATCCCATACCTACATGACAATCATGATATCCTGTTCAGCCATGTCCCATAGGATGCACAGCAGTGGGATGCCCTGTGGATGGAACTTCGCAGGAGGGTCAATGATGTGGGTGGCCATAACTGCACATACCAGCAGGTGCGCAGACACTGTACAGACCTCATTAGATGGCAAAACAGTGTGCAAATGCAATCACCAGGAAGCAAGGTGCAACAGGTGGTGGACCACCAAACCAGCCCCCACTCACACGTACCGAGGAGCTAACGGCCAACCTGGGGACACCTGCAGAACAACATCCACAAGCATTAGCCGATATTGTGGAGGTAGGTGTCTCTCAACCACCGAGCCTGGCGTTGCTTGGTAAGTCACTACTGCACCTATAACAACTATATACCATATAGTCGCATGTGTCACTGTACAATATGTAATGTAACATCATATGCAAGGCATGTATACACACATGCCGCAAACTATAGTATGCTACTCTGTGTATGCACACATGTGCATACACCATAGCATAGTCTAAGGTACTGGTGTATGTGCTAACATGCACATTGCACCCTGTAGCTTTCATACAGGCATGGGTAATGCTCATACTGCTGTGTTACTCCTATTTAGGTACCTCGGGCATTCTGCGGTGACAGCAGCCCGTTGCAGGTGAGACTGTTATTATTTATCAGGCATTGTAATGCACAGATCAATCTGCCATGTGGCCATTTACCACAAGAACACATAATGTATGGTCCTGTCACAATATACAGGTCGGACCTGCAATGCATCACAAAGGCTACCCATGTGCAACACTTGCAAACTATGTGAATCACCAACATGAATCCTTACAAACTGTCATTGCCAGATGGTGGACAGCTGTGCATACAATGGTGGAGGTGCTGTTCACTGCAGGGACATGTACTACTGATCAGAACTACACATTGGAGAATACAAACAGTACTACACAGTGAGCTGGAATATGGCTAGCTCACAGGATTCACTGGTGTGGATCATAGCCCTGCTATAAATGTCACACAATGTGAAGTGCTATCGAGTGACCTGGTTGCAACACTGCCTAACTATCCTGAAAAACATATCCCACATACCAGACATATCACCCTTTGTCTGCATAATCCTGTCGTCAGTGGAGCATATGAAATCTATGGGTGTATGTCATATAGGACAACACAGACATGTGAACTAGATGCCCGTCACAATAATTTGGCCAACACATGTACACACATGGCCATGTAGGATGGCCAGAGACATGAAGCAACACACACAGTAGACGTAATGTGCTTGTGTGTACACCCTGTCGTACAATAGCTACACATGGTCCAACTATGGCCTTTGTGTAATGGTTATATTGCAAATGTGGAACACTAGATATCCTACAGGCCTGTGCACATCTTGTGTAGGTGTGACATCAATCCACCACATAAGATGTGTTGAACATCTTGAGTTCATCACAACATGACAGCAGTCACCTGTACAGTATCCACATCAGCCCACAGATACAGTGCATTACATCAAAGTCATACCTCGTGTGTGTGTGTGTGTGTGTGTGTGTGTGTGTGTGTGTGTGTGTGTGTGTGTGTGTGTGTGTGTGTGTGTGTGTGTGTGTGTGTGTGTGTGTGTGTGTGTGTGTGTGTGTGTGTGTGTGTGTCATGTGGGACATTGTGTACTGATGTGTTCGTCAAGTCTGGCCATAATTGCCAGGCAGCAGCAATATGTTTTCAGATGTGCAGGGGTGTCATCTGTACACACTTCAGTGATCTGTGTCACACATTCCACATCATGGTTTAGTGTGTATACACCTCAGTGATGTGGGTTCCGTTCCACAGTATATATGTATTGTAATCTGAACACTGTCATGGCTATGAACTGTGTCTGTAGCTCACACTGTATAGCAATAGAGATGCCTCATGATTCCCTGCAATGGCCATGCACATCAGCTAAATGTGCAGTATATCTGTAGGGTGGACAGACAACACTGCATTGGGACACCATTACCCCACTGTATATTTACAGGACAACATTATGTTAAACATGTATGCATGTCATTGCACACGTCAGCAGATCACATGTCATATTACATTGGATTGTCAAGGTCAAATGCCACACATCAGGCAGGTGTACTGTTAACCTGTGCTGGTCTACATGGTGTAACACAGGGATATATGCTTACAACTATGATTGTGTAATTTGCCTGCCTTCTGCTATGACACATACATGCTGTTGTGTGCAACCCAAGGATGTATGATAACTACCACTATTATTGTCTGTGCTGCATGTCATCTGCTGTATCACATGCATGTTGCATGTCTTCTGTCATATCACATGCATGTTGGGTGCCATAGCATGTGTGTCTGTGTATGTAACTGTGTATATTGTATAGATTGTAATGTACAGTTATTGTCTGCCCCTCACAGGTGATGTAGGTGCATTGCCCTCCTGTGGTCCATCTGATGTTAGTGTCCCCACAGTCTCTAGCAGTGATGATGAACATATGATTGAGGCACAGGCAGGGTTGTCAGGGGCTGAATCTGTGCCATTGGTTGCCATTCCACCTATATCCCCCTCATCCCCGCACACAGATCCCATGCCTACACATACCCCATCACCAGTGGCCAAATAGGAAGAACAGTTGGCGTGTGGTGGCTTGGAACAGGAAAGTGTGGGGGCTATGGAAGGTGTGCCTGCACACCATGGTGTCAGCCAACTGACTGGTGGTGCCCCACACCGGCACGTGGCCAGTGCTGCTTGTAGGAGGATCTCTGGCCAATATGCCCCTGCAAGACAGAGTGCAGCAGCTGGTGTCACCAGACACATGTTTCAGGCTGTAATGGAGACACAGGCATGTGCTGAATGGCACAACAGAGAAGATCAGAGGCTTCAGAGGGCTGCTGTCCATTCTGTAAACAACAACATCCAGGCAATGTTAAATGCTCAACAGCAGATTGCTGAAGCTTTGGATAGATGGTTGGGTGACATGGATTTAGTCCTTGACTGTGGCATGACAATCCGCGAGCTGTCTGTGTTGGAACATCTGGTAGGGGTGAGGCATTGGGCACGTGGACATAGGTCTGCTACATCACCTGTTTCAGGTCTACATGAATGAGCTACCTCACATGTCCACTCCCATAGTGGTGGTAGCAGCAGCAGCAGTGCAGCTGGTGCTGTGCTGTGCTGTCCACACCATGACACAGCAGGTCACGTGTACATGGCCCTGGACGGTCCCGACAGGGACATGGTTCCAGTGGACAAGTGTCATCAGACAGTACCCAATCTGCACCTCTGCCTGGTAGTGCCCGTGCAACCCCTGGCAGGCACAGGTCACATGTCCGTGGCTGGACACCGTGAACTGTACAACCTGGCCTGTACAGTCTGCAGCTGTCAATAATACCCCTGTGTAGGCCAGACACATGCCAGAACTGTGTGCATGCATACACGCACACACTGGAAACATGTGTAGGGCACTGCAACACACACATGCATAGCATCCACACATGCCCAATTAGGTAAAAGGCCCTAACCCACACACATGATGTCATCCAATGGTGCAGCTTAGTCCTCTGGCAAACATTATCACCCTGTGCATATGGTGATGCCTGTGCCACATCCCTGACATCCACACCATTGGTGCAGGGACATGCTCATATGGCCTGATGCACAGGGTGAACACACTAGAAAGATAAGTGTAGTTTACAATTGTTGAGTAGTGTTGACAGACAGCAGACACACCATGTAATACAGGTTTACAATGCATTTGGTACTGTTAACAGTATGTGTCTTGTGTAACAACAGTAACTGCATGTTGGTCATGATGTTTTGCTTTCCTCCTTCAGGTCTAATTGCACTTACTGGTGGATGTCAGTGTTTGCAGTCAGTGTCCCATATGTCAATGTGGATTACTCACAGGTATGTATGAATATACCAGCATGCACCGTGTAGCTGCCACATAACAGTAAGAATGTCCCACGTTCCAAACACATCTACTGATCCAAAAGCATGATAGATGTGTATTAAGCTACTGTGGCTACATATGTGACATCCATACTGGGTGACATCACAGGTACAGTTACATGGAGTGGTGAGGTAAGAGAGCGGTCTAGCTGATTACAACGGTAGAGGCCAGTGGGAAGTGTGATGCCTCATTGGGAAGCAGTAATACACATTCCCATGACAGGATGCCAGCACACAACTGCACCCACACACTCAGGTATTGACACACATGTATTCAGTGACACAGTAACACACCCGCACACTCAAGGATTCACAGACACAGTAACACACACTCTCACACACAGTTGCTACAGTTGAGGTGTGGACCCCTGCCTATGTGCAAATCATCATTACAGTACTGTGCACCTACATGACACACCACAGAGAATACACATGTACAGGTAGTCAATATGGCCTAAGATAGGGTACATCAACACGGATAGTAGATTGCATTGCCTGGATGGGAGGAGGGATGTTATCAGTTCAGTATGGTAACATACATCCTCACTCCAGGGACCAGACAGCCATACATACACACACACACACACACACACACACACACACACACACACACACACACACACACACACACACTGTGGCATTCACTATTGAATACACCTATGTCACGCACATACAGATACCTCACATGTGTGAGATACACGCCCCTGCCTATGTCCTGCTTTCTACATTGCAGTCTGTACAGATGTCTACACTTGTGTACAGGAGAGTGAGTAACAATTGAGATACCTTCCCCACCATATGTGACATATATGGACACACATGCAACCACACATGCCAGTACTGTGAATAAAACACCTGCCTAGCTCATGATATGTATGACAGACTTACAGCAGTATTGCATGTGTTACAAAGTGTACTGATGCTTCCTTTGGCAACAGTGCTGATATATGCACATGGGACATCTTAACTGTTAACAGGTGTCAAGTGATTTACCTTCAGTGTCACCCTGACCGCTGTCTAAGTTGTGTGTTATGTCCTTCAATTAATGAAACCATTGCTTAAGGGTTACACAGGTTATTGTAGGACCACTTGTGATGCACCTGTGTGCTGTCCTCAGCAAACATCCATCTGCAAATATGCCCTACCACTTAGTTATATACACACATCTGTCCATACCTAAGGTACATCTTTCTATACATTCAGCATATCACCATATACAGTTAGCAATGTTGAGGCTGTATTGCAACTGCATGATGTACTAAGATACATGTCACCTGCATACATCAGCAACTGCACACACATGGTATCTGAATGCACACCACTACATGTACATGTGTGTAGGTCCTACAATCCTGTCATCTAGGCATGTTTGTAGACATTGCAATTGGTGGACATGTTTAATGACATACATGACACATGGACTGTTGTATGATATGATAGTGACCAGTACAGAGGGAATGTTACCTCTGTTAACATTGATATCACACCTTATGTACTGTTAGCATTCAGCAGCCATGGACCTACATTCCATGTGCATATGTGTAATGGCGGTAGCCACCTGTCTGCATAAAGGACAACAACAGCTATGCTATTTACATGTATGTTGTGTGTGTGGCATGTACATATCCAGGGCAGGTACATGTACGTCATATCCAAACATGAGGGTGCGTAATGGTGTACAGCAACAGTCATCTGCTAATGCTGTAAATAATCGAGGGCTCCGGGTATGTGTACAGCTGACCCGGTTACAGACAGTGGTATCATTGCATTGCATAACACCATGATGCAACTGTGTCAGTACATGAGTACTCTCTACAGTTGATGTAGAGCTTGGTACAGTCTACTGGTCAAGGGTCAAATGGTGGTGTACTCTTATATGTCCTACAACATGTATGGATGTGTGTTGGTGGTCTGATGGCTTGGTAGTGTCTGAGGTTTACATCCTAGAATGCAGCATTTGACACTGTGTCCTGCACCTGACTCATCTATGATGCCTTTCATGGGGGTACCAGTCAGTACATGTGAGTGGCCACTATGTATGTGGGGACATCACCACCTGGAGTGGTCCATACCTGTGTTATGGCCCACATGTCTGGTTCTGAGGTATATGGTGGTAGTGCTATTGTGCACTACAGAGCCTTCAGCCAGGTGTTCCTCACTGAACAGATGTCAGCACTCCCCATTGTTGGATCTACAGTGAGCAGCTGTGATTATGGACACTACACATCTAGCACTGGTTAGCATAGGCATACAATGCAGTTGTCCTCTAGGTGTCAGGGCGTTATCCTGTGTTTAGGGCATTTTCCTTGGAATGACACTATATGGGAGGATGCAACTTGGGTATTATCCCCACTCCCTTGAATCATGGATGTATGTGATATGTGTCAAAGGCCTGTCTACTGTCAGTCATGTCATCCCAGAATGACAAACACTGGACGACCTCGTACTTACAGCAGGACATTGGCTCACTGTGTTGGTCAAAGCAGTTGCCACTCCTAGCAAGGCTCATTGTGTTGGTCAAGCAGTTTCCACTCCTAGCAAGACATCACTGCGAGTGGTGGTATTGTTCTTGGTAAAGGATGGTACATCTAAGGTGATGGACAGCAGCAGACGTTGTGTAATAGACTGGTGTCAGATATATGTAGAGCAGTGTTCCTGAAAACAACGACAACTACTAACACCAGAGCCCATTTCAATGCATTTTTTACATCTAACTGTAATAGCATGGCCACGGTGGCCTTCCGTGTTTAGAATCAGAGTGCATCCCAGACAGCCCTGTGCTACTAAGTGTATGAGCATGCCCAGTATAACCTTATGTAGATGGATACATACTGCATTCCGAACAGCTCTATGCTACTAAGTGTGTGAGCATGCCCAGTGACACCTTGTGTCGGTTATGTGCCTCTGTGAATGGGCATGCCCATTGTAACTCTGTATAGTGATAGTAGTCATCCATTCCACAGATGGGCATACTCCAGGTCAGGATGGATTCCTACTTTAAACACACAGGTTCACAGTTATGTACTTTTTAACTGCCAGCATCCCTGTTGATGTCTGCATTCCTAGAAGGTCATAATGACAGCCTTGAAATGTGTAGTCTGTGTGGCACGACTCGTAACTATGTAGTATTGTAATAGTGATCTGTAGATAGGCAGGTGTTCTGTTCCCACCACTGGTTCATGTGTGTGTGTGTTTGTCCCCATCTGCCTGAGGACTGCTCACACTCCATACAATTTCTATACCCACCTTTGGCAAGGCTGATGATGTCACCCACCTAGAAATACACCTCTGGGAGTACTGTAACCCAGTAATCTGGGTAGTGTGTTCTGTAACTGCATAATGCTGTAGTGTAGTAAAGTAGTTAGGTCAGTGTTCTAATCCCAGACTTGCCAAGTGTGTGTGTGTTTGTCCCCGTCTGCCTGAGGACTGAATAATGCCTTTAGACTGCACACACTCCATACAATTCTTATACCTACCTTTGGCAAGGCTGACGATGTCACCCACCTACAAATACACCTCTGGGAATGCTGTGTCCCAGTAATCTCAGTAGCATGTTCTGTAACTGTATAATGCTGTAGTATAATAAAGTAGTTAGGTCAGTATTCTAATCCCAGACTTGCCAAGTGTGTGTGTGTGTTTGTCCCCATCTGCATGAGGACTGAATAATGCTTTTAGACTGCTTGCACTCCATACAATTCTTATACCAACCTTTGGCAAGGCTGGTGATGTCACCCACCTACAAATACATCTCTGGGAGTGCTATGACCCAGTAATCTCGGGAGTGTGTTCTGTAACTGTGTAATGCTGTAGTGTAATAAAGTAGTTAGGTTGGTGTTCTAATCCCAGACTTGCCAAGTGTGTGTGTGTGTGTGTGTGTGTGTGTGTGTGTGTGTGTGTGTGTGTGTGTGTGTGTGTGTGTGTGTGTGTGTGTGTGTGCCTGTCCTCGTCTGTCTGAGGATTGAATAATGCTTTTAGACTGCTCACACTCTATACCATTCCTATACCCACCTTTGGCAAGGCTGATGATGTCACCCACGTAGAAATACACCTCTGGGAGTACTGTAACCCAGTAATCTGGGTAGCGCGTTCTGTGACTGTGTAATGCTGTAGCGTACTAAAGTAGTTAGGTCGGTGTTTTACTCCCAGACATGCCAAGTGTGTGTGTGTGTGTGTGTGTGTGTGTGTGTGTGTGTGTGTGTGTGTGTGTGTGTGTGTGTGTGTGTGTCTGCCTGTGTGAGACAAGTACAGTGCTTTGTAGAGTATGCACTCTCTGTACAAATCACATGACCACCTTTGTCATCCCTGCTGTTGTCACCCACCTAGGTATACACCTGTAGGCGTGCTGCAACCCAGTATTCGCCATAGCATGTGCCCTAAAAACATATTGCTGCAGTGTGATACAGTAGGTAGGGGGTTGTAGACAGGACATGGCAAGTGTGTGTTTGTCTGTCAGAGCCTGTATAGAGGTGGCTGTGAGTGTCTTGCCTTTGGACATGTTAGAGAGCTGATTTTGTAGTTTTCCTATATGGTGTCCATCTTATGACACATTGGCCACCTCATGAGGAGAACAGCTGTCAGTCAGCCATGGGACTGTGTTGGCAAGCCATACCCCTACATCTGGCAAAAGGCCTGGTGAACAAAGTATGCAACCCTACTAGTACCCGGTATATGTTCCGCACCCATGTGCCATGCACAAACAAACTTGCCTAGGATATCCCACTATATTGCTAGCACCATGCACACTGGTGATAGATAGTAGGCATGGTGTGAATGCAGTGGCCTGCAGAGGACATGGCACCCTGTACAGCGGTACAATAGGCACATATATGCGAACATTGTACCTTCACTATGTTCCACACTGGATGCCTGCAACATATGTGGTGCCATCAAATGTGATCCACAGAGGCCATACAATGCTGTACACATGTGCCCTGTATGAACCCATGCCACTGACACCATGGAATACCTGTATCATACTATCAATGCAGGTGCAGGGTCGACCTGCTCACTATAAACAGGTTTCATCACACCAGGCCAGTACTGGCATATCGGGGGATAAATGGCTGTGTACACAACAAGTGCCTGCCAAACCAGGGACACCTGTACATGCCACTGAACAGTATTGCGGGACATGCACATCCCAGGCAATGTCCATGTGAAGGACTATCAAACACAGACATGGAATGCATTGCAAAGCTATGGCCATACACACTGGTAACCAGGATGTCAGGGCAAATCATGCAGTACCCATCTGTGTGGGACATTGCAGACACTACACCCCTGCTCTGCACACCATTGTCAGGTGACATGATGCCATGGATTACCCCTCACCCAGCCTTGTACAGCCATCTTGCACAACCAACCACTACACAACCATGAAGCAATGCATACATGCATGCCAGTACTGGCACCTTGTGTCTGCGTGTGGATTGTGATGCTCCCAACCACAGTCACTACCAGTATAACCCTTGTTGGCATACCAACATATGTCAAACACTTTCACATGCCTTAGCCCATAGAACCTCCAGATATCCCCTGTGGTACATGTAGTCCTGTGCATTACTGCAGTGTAGCAAACTAAGTAGTTAGGTTATGTATTTGCGGCCCTGGCAAAGAGTGTCAATGCATGTCCATTAGAGGGTGTGGTTGTGGTGACAATAGCATCCGTTCACATGGACAGCCATGTGTGCCACGCCTAATGTATGTCTACTATATTTCTGTTGCAGATGTCACTCACCTACACACATATATATGTTCTTACAGCACAACAACATGTCGCCTTTGTGGCACATGTAGTAACTTCATGCACATGTAATAGTAATGAGTAGTCAGTCAGGGGTCTGACCCCTGTACTGTTAGGCTTGTGGCAGACTATGCTTAGGGTTAAATCTCCAAGTCCTTCCCTGGTGTATTTTGCCTGTTCCCACCCACACACTCTCTGGTGGTTGTGAAGGAGTACACCTGCACAGCAGCAGCATGTGTATTGTAAGTGATGGACATGCTCAGGTGATGGCCTCTGCACCTATTGCAGTTCTCCTCTAGCTAATTGCATGTGGAACATCTGTGATGGTGTTCCCATAGCCATCCGCATGAAAAACACAGTACACTATCTAGGGAAAACATGTTGGTATTTGGCTATGACAGTCACTGTGAGTAGTACCTGGATGTGGTGTTCTGACACAGAATCACAGATGATATCTGGATGTACCTCAAACATTTTACACAGTGGGAAATAGCCTAAAGACAGGAGGGTGATGTGCCACACATGACTACAGAATGTAAGTGTAGCTATGCTGCATTGAGACTACTGTCTGTTTAACATGTGTGTGGTAATGGCTATTCTGCATTTTATAATACAGACATGACAGTACTCTGTTCATGAGGGACCCCCATCTGTAGGCCATCTGTGAACTGGTCAGTGTGTGCAACCATTTGTTTCCTGTGTTACACACTGAACACACATCTGTGCACAGCAGAAGCATAGTTTGAGGATTGCAGACAGTACATGATGATAGGGATGTGTTACTGCCATCGCATCCCGGATTGGACATGTGTCACATGAGACAGTGATATGACAGACACTGTCTCGGGTTCCCAGTGACAAGCCAATAATGGGCAACTGTTCATAGCTGCAGTCACACATCTACTACACATTGTACAGCTGGCATGCAGTATATATGCATGTGTTGTCCTCCCTCTGCAAATGTATACCATCTGTTGTGTTGGGTTGATGGTGATATCTATGCATACTGTTTTAGGTAATCCTGTATGCTGTTGTGTTGGGTTGATGGTGTTATCTATGCATACTGTCGTAGGTAATCCTGTATGATGTTGTCTATCACTAAGCCATATGTGGGTTTAAACTGCAACACCATAGGCTGAATTGGTTGGGAGGCCTCGGCAGAACTTCCTGTACCACTTCAGCTGACTATGGCACCAGGCACTAGCACATCTGGGGCCCAGCCTTGGACATCAATCTCTGTTGGTTCTGCACCACCTTCTGGTGGTACCACCACTGAGGATGGAGCATGTCCCCCCTGGGAGCAGGACCAGACAGGTACATGTCTGCTGTCGTGCGGTCCTGGACATGCTGCTTTGGGGGCTCACTAAGGAGTTCCAAAGCCAGATACGCAAGCTCAAGGGTGGAGTTTCACATTTACAGGGTGATGCTGCCCCTCCTGGACAGCCCCCAGCACTGCCTCCTTTGCAGCTGTTTAGGTGCAGTGTCAGTTGCCCATGGCTGGGGTCCTCCATCCTACTATTCCCATGGGCTTGTGAATGCCAAACACTAATCCCCATCTGGGGTGTATCCCCCCCACATGTGTCATATACCAACCCTGTATGCTATATTTTCTGTGATCCTACCCTACCTATCCTCCACGGCCATACCTACACTCCTTCCTCTACATCTGACCCTCACCTACGGAAACATAAGGCCAATCAATTCCTAGGACAACATCTGCCCTATACATAGCTGTCCATTTCATACATGTGCCCACAGGACACATGTAACCCTTGTAATATGCATCAAAACATACTCCTGTTATCCTCACCCCGGTCCCTCAGGTGCACAATCCTGGTATGCACATCACTCCTGCATGGTCCAGGTACACATAATGAGGATGACCCCATTGTCCACACAACACTACCGGTCCATCTATGGTTACCCCATTTACCTTTATCATGATGATGATGTTGCACACAGCACCTTGCAAGAGTACTGTTCACACATAATGATTGGACGGGTACTGTTGTGTTAATGTACATTACATGCACAGAGTCATGTATACGGCCAATGTACACCAATTTGTGTGTATGAATGACACATGTCTGTCTGGGGGAGTCTTGAGATCACATAGAACAACACCACTACATAATACAGGCATTGCTGGTGTTTCCCATTTCATTCGTTTGTAATGCTTTGTTGCCACATGGTATGTTCCTGATATATCTCTATATATGTATGTACCTATATGCTGGACATAAACACTCACATATACATCTACATGATAGGATACATTCCTATACTGTTGAATGACTGCGCTCTATGATATGTTTGTGGTATTGTCCATTGTCTGTATATCTGCCATGGCATATTGGTAATTCACATTAGCTGTGTGTTCAGGGTCCTGGTTCCGACCCTTGCAGAGGACGTTTATTTGGCTGCAGGGCAGAACAAGGCCATTGGATACAGATGGAGTAAGGCACATTAAAGCAGTTGGGAGTGGGTGTGGGTGAGTTTGCACAGTGTTAAGCTCTGCTGACCTCTGGTTACAGCTTCTTACACTTGGTTAGCCTCTACATTGCTTTACCAGTGCAATACTTGCATACTGGTAGCCAAATACGCTTACACCCGCTCGCTCCCACACTTGCAAATGCACCGATATTGGTGCTTGCATCTGTCACTCACACCCCTGGGTGGGAGTGAGGACCACAATATTACCTTGTGATGCCTATTACATTGGACTACATTACTACA